>NC_077229.1:412086211-412316211 GCF_027887165.1 Monodelphis domestica | reverse complement strand
AGGCATCAAAGTGCTATTTGTGTACCATGAACATATGAAGTAGAGTTTTGGAGAACAAATTGAATTTGAACTTCAGATGGTTAGAGGCAGAATTTCTGTTGGGAATGATAACAACTTCACAATTCTCTCCTTCTTGGTACCTAAATAAGTTTAAACTTTGTCTTAGGAACTCTGTATATAAGTTTCTGACTAGAACATATAAAGGAAAAGTTTTCAGCTCAAAAGGAGGTAATATTTTATGACACATAGATCTATAGCTATTTGTCCTAATGTTTGAGGGAGAGAGGAAAGGATTGTAAGCATATAAGGTTTTATGTTATAGATGTTGGGAGAGAATCATGTCATAAATAGAGCCATAATTTTTCTCAGATGTGACTCTACGATCTTGTTTTAAAATGAGGTTTCTTTTCAGAATAGTTTAACACTCATTAAATATTGTTAATTCAATAAAATCTAAAAGGCACTGGTTCACAAATTAAGAAATTTAGTAGTTTAAGGAAAGTCATTTATGTAAACTTTAGTTATATTTCATATTAGGGATATAACTCTTTGATCTCAGCTTTGTTGTACAAATTTGGACTCAAATGGCAGAAAATGCTTTGAGAAGACAAATTAGAACTTTTATTTTGCAGAGAATGTTATGAAATTCAGGTATTTGTTGTTTTTCAGCCATGTCCTACCCTTTGTGACCCCCATGGACCATTGATATCCATTGGATTTTCTTTGCAAGGACACTAGAGTAGTTTGCCATTTCATTCTCCATCGAATACAGTGTACCTTTTTTCATCAGGAAATGAGAGGTTAAATGACTTGACCAGGGCTACACAATGGATTTGAATTCAGTTTTTCTTCTCTCCAGATTCCAAAGTAAGCAACCATCAAACCATTACAATTATTATGAATAATCACTCACATCTTCAGTACACATTTCTTATGAAACTTCTCTCCCCAAACCCCCACTCCAAATATCTCAGTGCTTTTATAATCAAGGATACAAAGACCTGGGTGATCTGGTTCCTGCCCTGGAGCTTCTTGCAATTTACATACAGAGGAGTAACTACACATCAAAAGAAAAAAATATAGTGAGGCAGTAGTATCATTTAATTGAATGCAGACAGAGGCAGATTTCAATTATATTATGTTCTATGTTCTCAGAGGCTCTTTCCCACTAAGACTGTATGACGTTATGTCAAGTACAGGGTGCTGAGTATAAAGAAATTAAATGAACAACTTCTAGATATGTGTATACTGTCTATATTGACCATAATACTTATCTTTATATCATTTCAATTTGAGAATATGTTTCATTTTTTTCCCCTTTAGGGTAGTTTTCTAGTGAAGTTATCAAACATGCCATTATATCTTCATCATGTCTTTAATAATACATATGCTACCTTCCAAAAGTTCTTGACAAAGCATCAATTTATCTAAGTATATTTACTAAGAAATTATAACATGCAAGGCAATATATAAAGCAGTAAAGGAATAAGGTGAAGGGAGCAGTGAAGAAATACAATAAAATGGATAGCATAAGCCTTAATGTTTTTGACTCATATACAAATTAAAATCAAATCTCAATAATGGAAATATTATATTTTAGCAGATTTATTAATGATCATTAGAAACAAAGGAATAAAAGGGAAACAAAATGAAAACCATGTTCCCATGGCTAATCAGCCAGTTCAAAACCCTCACTTACCACCACGATGCTTGCAACATCAAGCCAAAGAGAGAGAAAGTAGGATCACCCACTCAATTTATTCCTTGTCTACAGGAAGAAGGTAATGACAGGAAGTCAGTGGACTCCCTGGAAATGTAGTTCTTTTTTAAGGCAACAGATTTTCAATTATACACTTACAGGACTTAGGGGGATAATGAATAAGCATACAAACTGATAATAATAAAAAGGCAATTCTACTGAACAAAAAAGGACAGTAGGTGTTATAAAAGATCAAAACGAAAATGAATGTAGTCTAATCTCCTTAGGTGAGGTTTTTGGAGAAGGTGGGATTTGATACGGTTTTTGAAGGAGTGGTATGGCTTTAATAAATTTTGAAAAAAATATTAGTGCTAGGAAGCATTTTAGAGGCATCATGTAGTAGAATTAGAGGTATGCTAGAACTAGCTCTAGATGGTGTAAAGGTGAAAATTAATGGTTGGACAACAATTTTATGAAATTACATGGTTGTGCATATTTGTTATATCTCATGTCAGAAATGTACTTACAAATATTTACAAAATGGAGAGGAAACAACAAAGTAAAGAAATGTGAAGAGGTTAGAGAGGTTATTAATCCTATTGTAAGGGAGAATGAAGGAAAGTAGGATTTTGCAAAAGTGGTCAAAGGTGAGAGTTTGCAAAGGAGGGTCTAGTCACATTCACAAAACTGAAAGAGCTATTCTAGAATATGGGGAAGTGATAAAACTGGACACCTAAGGCAGTTGTATATCCATTGTTCCTGTCCTGCTAGGGGAGCAGAGAGTTAACTTCCTGTTGGGCAGTTCTGTTTAAGCCAGAAGAAGGTGATTTACCTATCCCCTGAGAGCTGGAGGTTTCTGTGATCAGCTTTTTGGAGATTCCCGAGATTCTTTCTTTTATTTTTTAAAATTTTATTTTATTTGGTCAATTTCAAAAATTACTCCTTGGTTAAAAAAATCATATTCTATTCCTCCCTCCCTTCTCCCTCCCTTTCCGTTGCCAACATGCAATTCCACTGGGTATTACATGTGTCCTTGATCAGAACCTAATTCCATGTTGTTGATCTTTGCACTAGGATGTTACTTTATTGACTATATCCCCAAACATATCCCCCTTGACCCATGTAATCAAGCAGTTGTTTTTCTTCTGTGTTTCTGCTCCCACAGTTTTTCTTCTGAATGTGGATAGTGTTCTTTCTCATGGATCTCTCCTGGTTATTTCAGATCACTGCATTGCCACTAATGGAGAAGTCCATTACATTCGATTGTACCACAGTGTATCAGTCTCTGTGTACAATGTTCTCCTGGTTCTGCTCCTCTCACTCTGCATCAATTCCTGGAGGTCATTCTAGTTCCCCTGGAATTCCTCCAGTTTATTAATCCTTGAGTACAATAGTATTCCATTACCAACATATAACAAAATTTGTTCAGCCATTCCCCAATTAGAGGGAATCCCCTCATTTTCCAATTTTTTACCACCACAAAGAGCACAGCTATGGATATTTTTGTACATGTCTTCTTCCTTATTATCTCTGGGGTGGATTTTGGTCCCCAAACCTGGGATCTTTGGACTTGTCATAGACTGTCTTTCTGAGGTCACTTACCCCAAGTCTATTCCACTGATCCTCTTTTCTGTCTCTTAGTAAGTATCATATTGTTTTGATGACCACTGCTTTATAGTATAGTTTGAGATATGGTACTGCAAGACCACCTTCCTTTGCATTTTTCTTTTTTCATTATTTCCCTGGATATCGTTGATCTCTTGTTCTTCCAAATGAATTTTGTTATGGTTTTTTCTAATTCAGTAAAAAAGTTTTTTGCCAGTTCAATAGGTATGGCACTAAATAAGTAAATAAGTTTGGGTAGGATGGTCATTTTTATTATGTAAGCTCGTTAATGTTTTTCCAATTGTTTAGATCTAGTTTTAATTGTGTGGAAAGTGTTTTGGAGTTGTGTTCATATAGTTCCCATGTTTGTCTCAGGAGATAGATTCCTAGGTATTTTATATTGTCTAGGGTAATTTTAATTGGAATTTCCTTTCTAATTTTTGCTGCTGAGATGTGTTGGAGATATATAGAAATGTTGATGACTTATGTGGGTTTATTTTGATTCCTGAAACTTTGCTAACGTTGTTGACTATTTCCACTAGCTTTTTAGTTTATTATCTAGGATTCTTTAAGTAGATAATCATATCGTCCTCAAAGAGTGATAGCTTGGTCTCTTCATTGCCAATTTTAATACCTTCAATTGCTTTTTCTTCTCTAATTGATACAGCTAATGATTCTAGTACAATGTTAAATAATAGAGGTGATAATGGGCATCCATGTTTCACGCCTGATCTTATTGGGAATGCATCTAGTTTATCCACATTGCAGATGATATTAGCTGATGGTTTTAGATAAATACTTTTCATTATTTTTATATAAAACCCTTCTATTCCTATACTTTCTAGTGTTTTCAATAAGAATGAGTGTTGTATTTTGTCAAAGGCTTTTTTCTTCATCTATTGAGATAATCATGTGATTTCTATTGGTTTGCTTGTTAATATTGTCAATTATGTGGATGGTTTTCCTAATATTTAACCATCCTTGTATTCCTGTTATAAATTCCACCTGATCATAGTGAATAACCCTCCTGATTACTTGTTGGAGTCTTTTTGCTAGTATGCTATTTAAGATTTTTCCATCTAGGTTCATTAAGGAGATTGGTCTGTAGTTTTCTTTCTCCATTTTTGATCTGCCTAGCCTTGGAATCAGTACCATATTTGTGTCATAAAAGGAATTTGGGAGAACTCCCTCTTTGCTTATTATGTCAAATAGTTTGTATAACATTGGGATAAGCTCTTCTTTGAATGTTTGATAGAATTCACTTGTGAATCCATCAGGCCCTGGGGATTTTTTCTTAGGGAGTTCATAGATGGCTTGTTCAATTTCTTTTTCTGATATGGGATTATTTAAGAATTCTATTTCTTCTTCTGTTAATGTAGGCAACTTGTTTTTTTTTTTGTAAATATTCATCCATATCAAGTGGATTGGGATATTTATTGCCATATAATTGGGCAAAATAGTTTTTAATGATTGATTTCATTTCCTCTTCATTGGAGGTGAGGTCTCCCTTTTCATCTATGATACTGTTAATTTGGTTTTCTTCTTTCCTTTTTTTAAATAGATTGACCAGTAATTTGTCAATTTTGTTTGTTTTTTCAAAATACTAGCTTCTAGTCTTATTTATTAGTTTGATAGTTCTTTCACTTTCAATTTTATTAATTTCTCCCTTAATTTTTAGGATCTGTAATTTAGTTTTCTTTCGGGATTTTTAATTTGTTCACTTTCAAGTTTTTTGATTTACGTGTCCAATTCATTGACCTCTGCCTTCCCTGATTTGTTAATATATGAACTCAAGGATATACATTTTCCCCTGAGTACTGCTTTGGCTGCATCCCATAGATTTTGAAAGGATGTCTCATCATTGTCATTGTCTTCAAGGAAATTATTAAATGTTTCTATGATTTGTTCTCTAACTAACCGATTTTGGAGAATAAGATTATTTAATTTCCAATTAATTTTTGATTTGGCTCTCCATGTATGCTTACTGATCATTATTTTTATTATTTATTTATATTATATTATTCATTTATTATTTATTTTATATCACATTAAATATTGTATTATTAAATATTATATAATTAAATATTAAATATTATATTACATCAAATATTATATTATTTATTTATTATGTTTTATTATTGTGTTATCATCTGAAAAGGTTGCCTTTATTATTTATGCTTTTCTGCATTTGTTTGCCATGTTTTTATGCCCCAGTACATTGTCAATCTTTGTGCATGTACCATGTGCTGCTCAAAAGAAGGTGCATTCCTTTTTGTCCATATTTATTTTTCTCCATATATTTATTAACTCTAATTTTTCTAAAATTTCATTCACATCTTTTACCTCTTCCTTACTTATTTTTGATTGGATTTATCTAAATTTGATAGTGGAAGGTTCAGGTCTACCACTAGTATAGTTTTATTTACTATTTCCTCCTTCAATTCCACTAGTTTCTCCTTTACAATTTTGGATGCTATGCCATTTGGTGCATACATGTTGATTACTGATATTTCCTTATTGTCTATACTCCCTTTTGTCAGGATACAGTTGACTTCCCTATCCCTTTTAATCAGATATATTTTTACTTTGGCTTTGTCAGATATCATGATTGCAACTCCTGCCTTCTTTCTATCAGTTGAGGCACAATAAGTTTTGTTCTAACCTTTAACTTTAACCTTGTGAGTATCTACCCATCTCAGGTGTGTTTCTTGTAGACAACATATGGTGTAGGATTTTGCATTCTAATCCACTCTTCTATTTGTTTTCGTTTTATGGGTGAGTTCATCCTATTCACGTTCAAAGTTATGATTGTCATTTGTGTATTCGCAGCATTTTGATATCCTCTTCTAGTTCTATCCTTTCTTCTTTTGCTATATCCTTTCAAACCAGTGGTTTACTTTTAATCAATCACCCTAATCCTGTCCCTTAATATGCTTCCCTTTCTTGTCCCTCCCTTTTTGTTCCCTTCTTGTTTTTTTTTAGGGTCTGTTGAGTTCCCTCCCCTCTCTCTTTCCCTTCCTTTCTGTACTCCCTCCCCCCTACCCCCTTAGTTTTCCCTTCTCACTTTCCCTGTTGGATAAGATAGAATTCAAGACCCCAATGGATCTAGATGCTCTTCCCTCTCAGAACTGATTTCACTGAGAGTAAGGTTTAAATATTACCTATTAGCACTCTCTTCCTCTCCTTCTTATAAGGGTATTGTTCCCCTCCCCTTCCCATGTATATGTTTGTGTGATAAAGATTATCCTATTTATTTTATTTCTTCTAGTATCTCTTGGTGTCATCTTCAATTCCCCCTTCCCTTCTTTTTTGCATATCATCTTATAGCCTTTAATGCCCCAGTCTTTTCCTGTGAATGATTCTTCTAATTACTATAATAGTGAATATAATTTTTGAGAGTTACAAATAATATTTTCCCCATATGTTAATATATATAATTTGATCAAATTGTAGTCCTTAAAGAAGAAAGTTTGAATAATAATTAAAAAAACATTTTCCCCCTTTCTGTCTCTTTCATATTTACCTTTTCATGTTTCTCTTGATATTTGTTTTTGGATATCAAACTTTCCACTTAGTTCTTGTCTTTTCTTTACAAATACTAGAACTCTTTTATTTTGTTGAATGCCCATACTTTCCCCTAGAAGTATATACTCAGTTTTGATGGATAGGTGATCCAGTGCTTGTGGTCCTTTAGTGTGGAAGCTGCCTGGTCTTGTGTGATACTGATAGGTGCTCCTTGGTATCTGAATTGTCTCTTTTTTAATTCAGGTAGAATTTTCTCCTTAGCTTGAAAGTTCTGGAATCTGGCAATTACATTCCTGGGAATTGTCTTTTGAGGATTTAGTGTAGAGGCTATTCTATTCTTTCAATGACTGTTTTGCTCCCTTGTTCAAGAACATCATGGCAGTTTTCTTGATTGGTTTCTTGTAGTATGATGTCAAGATTTTTGTTTATTATTAGCTTTTCAGGTAGACCAATGATTTTCAAATTGTCTCTCCTTGCTCTGTTTTCCTGATCTGTTATCTTCTCAGTGAGATATTTCATGATTTCTTCTATTTTGTCAGTCTATTTGACTTTGCTTTATTAATTCTTGCTTGCTGTTTTGCAAGATCATTGTCTTCCAGTTGCCTAATTCTGGTCTTTAAAGACTGGTTTTCCTTTTCAGTTTGGTCTATCTTGGTTTTTGTCACTTCCAGTTGTTTCTCCAATTAGGATTTTTTGTCCTTTAAACTGTTAATTTCTCTTTCAACTATTTCCCACCTTTCTTGCCAGAAGGCTAACATCTATTTGATGAGGTCCAATTTAAAGTCTTCAATAGCTTGTGCACAATTTCCATTTTTTGGAAGCTTTTGGGTTTAGTTGAATTTCATCCTGCATTTCCTCTGTAAAATTTTTTCAGGGTCAACCCCTTCTTCCTATTTTTCTTGGAGGGAATTTGTTGCTCTTGGGTACAATTTGCCATCACTGTGGAGGTTTTTCCTTCCCTTTTTAGTCAGAAATCTGAGTGAGATGGTCAGCCTCTCTGTGTATGGAGTTAAGGAGCAAGGATTTTGCCTGAGGCAACCTCTTGAAACTGTGCAGTTTCTGCTGTTTGTTGCCCTTTTCTCTGTTATCTTCCCACAAGCACCCATGGTCTGTGCTCTTCATCATACTGGGGTTTCAGGTGTAGCTCCTCTCAGGGGTAGGTCTTTGGTGGTCTTAGTCAGCTCCGAAGGATCTAGAGGTGCCCCTTACTCACTCTAGCGGTGCCTCTCACTCACTTGTTGATTCTGTCATGTGCTGGCTCTGACTCCAGCTCCATATGTGGGTTAGGGGAGGTTAGATCAGCTCATGTTTTGATGGGAGGTCTTTCAGCCCCTTATAGTGTGGAAATGTCCAAATCCCACATACCTTTAACACTGTGCCCTACTGTAGAGCCCCTTTGTTCTCATGAATTTGGTTTTTTTGGTCTTTTGAGGTAGTTTATATCAGTGGGTGCTGAGGAGAAGAAGAGTCTTGCATCTAGACTGCCGCCATGTTTACCCAGAAGTCTCTCCCCAAGATCCTTTCCCTCCCTGTCTCCAATTTCCATCTCCCTGTGATCCCGTAAGCTTCTTTGTCCCTGAGAGTTTCTTCTGTGTATGTGAGAGAGAGCTTCTAGTATCCAATGAAACCTGTTAGTGAGAACAACCTAGACATCTTGGCCTTAGGCTTTTGGCTTACAAAGGTGAACTCATCAAGAATTCAAGCTATCTTATCTGAATGAACTTTTAACTTGTCTATCAATAATTTGAGGAAGTTAGTTAGCTCAGATTAGATAGTTATTGGAGTTTTGTTATAGTGAGCCAGTGTAGAGACAGTGTAGTCAGAAGACCTATGAAGATGACTCCATGTAGAGCCCTTAGAGGTATTTGGGTGGAGAATCTAGATTTTTAAGTTTAGAGACTCCTTTTTTCTGCTCCTCCTCCTTCCTCTTTAATTGAATATAAATAAATCCATGTTACTGTTTTTTTTAAAAATAGTCAGATAGCACTTGAACTTACAAGCTGCTTCTTAGGTCTACATAGGGCTGAAGGGTTAGTTTTTGCGTGATATACCAAACTGTGAAACATCAACTCTAAAAACCCTTCTATCTATATTATCAACATTTATTTCACTATCACCCTAAATGTGTATTCTGTGTCTACTTAATCCAGGCAGAGATTAATTAGCTCTCAACCTAGAATGCTGGTGGTGAGTAATCACATGGCCTCTTCCAATATAGAAGATAGTCTCTTAGGAAACTAGGAAAGGGGTCAGCCTTTCACTCACCCATGGAAGTAATCCAGGAGTCAAAGTTGAAGCCAAGCTCCAAGCTGCAGTCTCCAGCAAAGATGCCTCAGTTAGAAAACTATCTCCAGAAGACATTCTCTTCAGACTATCTTCTCAAAGACAATCTGCTGTAATGGAGTTCAGGGCTTGCTTTTATGGTGATTTTTTGTCCTTGTCCCTCTTCACAGGGGCTAATCACAGTTTCCAAATTGTCTAGCACTGTCCAGGAGGCACCTTCTGTGGGAACCAGTTCTCACCTTCTGGAGAGGTGAATACTCATCAAAAGTGTTCATAGATTCCTGGCTAATTGAGTTTCTGAGGATGTAAACTCTGATCATAGAATTCATAAGTTTTGGACTGAGTTAAAAGGGTGGAGCTCTCTCAGTGTCTTGTGAGTTCTTTAAGTTCTTTCCAGCTTCTTGCCTAGTACTAAGTAGGGTTTTCAATCTTTTGTTGATTCAATTAAAAAGTAGACAAAGGAGAGTTAATCCTGTCTTTACAATCTAAGTAGGGGTACTTCAGTTAGTGTTAACTCAAAATAGACAAAGGGAATAAAGGATTCCCTTTCAGAAGGGTAAACTCAGAGAGAACAAAGTATTTCCTTTTATACTTGTTCAGGTGAACTAATTGTTTAAATTTCATGGTAAACATTCAAACTCAATAAATTGGCAAATGACAAAAAATGGGGCTTGATTTTATTGTCTTACTCTTTGTCCAGACTTGAGAAAGTAATGATAAAATTAATAAGGCAGGTTAAACTTACAAATGTGTCACAAATATATGTAGTACATTTGTGTATATGTGTATATGTAAGTATATATGTTTAAACATTTACCATTACACTCTTGAGTAAAAACCTCTTATTTGGTTAATTTAGAATCTGTTGCCCCAAGGAGATAAAATATATTGACAAAGGAAGGCAGGTAACAGAGCTGAAATGGAATTTCAGTTTCTGATTCCTGGCCTAATGCTCTTTCTACTGCATAGTGGGAAGTTAATTTCATTTAAGAAGAATGATGTGAGGGAAATAATACAGGGAAATAAAAAGTTGTGTTTTTATTATAGTAAACCTTGAATGTAAGAAAATTAACTTGGTAAATGTATAAAGCACACTCTTATTTAATTTTCCAAAATTATACCAATTCATAGTCATTTGCCAATAGGACAACCTCTCTATTGTAGATCTTATGTCAAATGTGTTATAACATTTAAATAATTTAAATATCTGGTATCATGTAGAAAAATATTAAAATAATCTGCTTACTCCTTTATTTTAAGCTTTCAGACGGAACAATAATTGATATCCTATGGACACAAGACCTATTAGTTTGCTTTTATCCATAGAAACAGCCCAAAGAGTGAGACTTTAAGAGAACATATACATTTTTTACAATCTGTGCAATTATTCAAATTTTTTTTCTTTTCATTTTGTTTGCATTTCAAAAATTAAAGCACAAGGACTCTTCTTCTAGAATAATTAATAATGTATTCCTAGATTGTAATGTTGTTATTGTTGTTCAGTCATGTTTTACTCTTTGTGGTCTCGTGGACCATACTGTTCGAGACACTTTCTTGAGAAAGATACCAGTCATTTGCCACTTCCTTTTCCAGTTCATTAAGTCAAAGGTTAAGTAATTTGCCCAGGATCATACAGCAAGGAAGGGTCTGAGGCCAGATTTAAACTTTCTGAATATTCCATTCACTAAGTCATCTAGCTGCCAAACTCTAATTTTACACTTGCCTTTTCAGGCTTCCTAGGGAAAACAAAACAGACACAGGCAAGCAAGATGAAAATATAGTATAAAGTATTTATCTTGTTACATTACATATATGCCATGCTGTGTGCGTGAACTTCAAAAAAAAGAAAGCAGATGTGCATTAAATACTGCCTTCAAGGAACTGTTTATACAGAAAGCTTAGAGATGAAGGAGGTATTAGTATGTTTGTTTGTCCTCCATCCCCACAAGGTCACTGATATTTACAACATGAATGGAACATAAGGCAAAAAGGCTGAACGATTTGAGAATACCAATCATTTATTAAGATCCTACTATTTAGACAGATGAAAGGAAAAAGGAAAGAAAAAAAAAGAATTGGAAAGGACAGAAGAAAATAGAAGGGAAGGGAAGGGAAGGGAAGAGGAAATGAGGATAAGGAAGGGAGAAAAAAAAAGAAGAAAAAATCTTTACTCTTAAGGAGTTTATATTCTGCTTTGAAGAGGTAATGACTGGACACATGAATAAATGTAAATTTAGGTGGGAGAAACCACTAACAAGTGGAGGATATTAAGAAAGGTTTTATATGGGCAGCTAGGTGGATCCATAGAGCACTGGGCTTTGCTTACCTCATAAAATGAGCTAGAGAAGGAAATGGCAAACCACTCCAGATCTTTGCAAAAAAAAAACAATAGAGTCAAAGAGAATGGAAAGTGCCTGGACAACAATGCAAAATCCAGTGCACATTTTGTGGCAGGAAGGTGGCTCAGTGGATAGAGAGACAGCCCTAGAGACTGGAGGCTCTAAGTTCAAATCTGGTATCAGACACTTATTTGCTATGTGACCTTAAGAAGTCATTTTACCCCAAATACCTAACCTTTACTGCTCTTCTGCCTCATAATTAATACTTAACATCAAGAAGACAGAAGATAAGGATTTTAAAAAGAGAGAGTAAGAAAGGTAGGAAGGAAGAGAGAGATTTTAAGACAGATTTTGAGAGATGGAAGAAAAAAGGGAGAAAGAGAAACAGAGAGAAACAGAGAGGAACAGAGGAAGATGGGAGGAACAAAGCAAGGAAGGAAGAAATAAAGAAAGGAAGGAAGGATGGAAGCATGGGAAGAAGGAAGGAATGAAGGAAAAAAGTAAGGGAGGAAGGCAGGAAGGGAGGGAGGAAAGGAGGAAGGAAGGCTTCATATAGGAGGTGGCAACTGAGATGAAAGACAAATATTCTAGATAATGGAGAAGAGGTGAAAATTGATTCAAGAAGAGAAGATTGGTCTATGATTATTCATGAAAGCAGGAGAAGTGGTGATGAAGAAAGAGGAAAACTGTCATTCTTGTTTAATTGAGCACAGTGTGAAAGGAAAAGATATGAAACAAGTATGGGAAGACATGAAAGCCATACTTAGTCTTTATCTTTGAAAAAGCAATGGACCACTGAATACTTTTTTGAAGAAAAGAGTGACATAGTCAGAACTGTGCTTTTACAAGATCATTTTGGCAACAGAGTAGAGAATGAATTGAATTAGTGAGACAGAGGAAACAGATTAGTTTATGGAAAAGTTGATAATGTAAATGAAAAAAAGGTTGATCATTTTCTGAGTAAAGAAAAAGCAATAAATGTGAGATAAGTGGAGATATATAATTGGCAAGATTCCCCAATTAATTGGTTTTGGATCTGAGGTAAAGAAACAAAATTCAAAGAATGGGGCTATAAAATAAATATGATATCCTCAACATAATAACCTTTGTAGGAAAGTCAAATTTACAAAGGAATATAATAATTTCAATCTAGAGTATGCTGAATTTGAATAATATGATCATGCTATGTATATCTCCTGTTTCTGTTAACTGTTCACATTTGGGTCTCATGTTATCATGGCAATACTTTTACCTTTATCCTTCCAAATGAGTCTCTACCTTACTCTTCATAGGGACCCTTTCCAATAATCTCTCTTTAGACTTCTCATTTCTACCTCTCCCTTCAGCAGTTCAACTGGGGTCCTTAGCTCATCTATATCATTTAGCCATTCTGGCAGTATTTTCTTGTTCCTTGCCTACTAAATAAAACCATTTCCTATTGTAATAATTAAAAATGTGTTTGACAAATATAAGAATTAAAAATATATTGTGGTTGACATTTATAAAATTTACTCAAGTTACAAGATTGTTAGTAGCTTTAGTAGCTTTATTACAGCAGACTAGAGATAGTAAAGAGGTAAATGTAGGAAGGTGATAGGGGAATTGTCTAGTCTACCATTCTAAGTCTGCTCTGAAGAAATTTAGCTCACTCTCTGACAAAGTTCCAATCTCAGACCAGAGGAGCAGGAGAGTCACAGCCTCCAAAGAAGAAGTCCTCCAACACAGAAAATTCTTCATCAAAGAGACACCAACACAGAAGTCCTCTCTTAGTAAGTGCCAAAAGCTCAGCAGAAGCAGAAGTGCCCCAGAACGCTCTCAGCTGGCTTTTCTAAGCAGTTTTCTCCATGTCACTTCCTATCTCTCTGGTTCCTCCTTCCTTTCATTGTGGGCTGGTCTATTACATCTGAGGAACCAATCAAAGTCTCTCAATTTGCCTAGTACTGCCCAGGGGTCAGTGCCACTCCTGTCCTCTGAGGGTGTGAACTCATATCCAAAACAAGTTCCTGACTGATTAAGTTAAAAGGGTGAAGCACTCCTTGTACTTGATTAAGTTAAGATGAAAAAAAAATTCCTTTCACACTATTATCTCTTATACATAAAAAAAATTCATTTAATTTCATCAATGACATTCAAGTCCAGTTGCAAGACAAAAGTGAAGGTGACTAGTGATAGCCTGAGATGCAGTGGATTGGCTTCTTCAACATCTGATCAAACTCTAAGTACTCCACAGAGTCTGCTTCAGCCACCTTCATGGCTTTGGAACAAACTGTTCTCATTCAGTCATTCTTTTGGAAGAGAAGTCTCCTCATGTTTGAAGAAGACATTCTCCTTACTCATCAATGGCTCTGAGTTCTGTTGGCTACTCTCAATCTGATTTAGATCATTTGCCAAAATGATTTGACTGGGATATGGACACTTCACATGGTATAGCTTCTTGGAGCTAAAGGTAAGAGTGTTGGGTGACAAGTAGACACCAAAAGTAGATGAGCCAGGCTTTGTAAGCCCTCATACCAGAGGTGCCAGTCCACCATGAATGCCTCCTATAGATCAACTCATATAATATGATCTATTATAACCTTTTCCAGTTACCTAGGTGGTACAGTGGGATAGAATGCCTGGCCTGTAATCAGAAAGACCTTCAGACACTTACGAGCTATGTTAGCCTAGACAATTAACTTAACTCTGCCTCATTTTCCATATCTATACAATGAGCTGGAAAAAGAAATGACAAACCACTCCAATATCTCTACCAAGGAAACCGTAAATGGAGTTATGATCAATCAGACATGACAATAACAAAAGTCTCTCCTTCCAGTTTACCTGTTTGTCATTTCAGTATCTTCACTGATTCTTCATTTCCACCCAATTCATGAATCCCATCAGTTTCTAAATATCATTTTTTCTATTGTTGTTTGATTACCTCCTGTCTATGTATAAAACCAAAACCTTAGCTTTGACTCTCACAACCTCTCACTGACATTACTGCAATATTCTTCTATAATATTCTATTATGTTGAAATATTCTTCTTATCTCAGAGTTAAACCCCACTCCAAATCATTCTTCATATAGCTGGCTAAGTGATTTTCCTAAAAGGCAAGTTTGACCATATCATTTCCCTATTTAAAATTTCCTACTGATTCCTTATTATGTCTAAGATAAAATATAAATTCCTCTGACTGGCAGTTAAATCTCTTCTGAAATAGTCCCTTTGATCTTTGGCAACCATTACAATCTTCATATACTCACTCCCCTACATGCACTTTGCAGTCCAGGCATGTTGACCTCAAATTTCACAGAAAAAAAATACTTCAAGTCTCATGATCAAATCTTAGCTCTGACTGCCTGGAATGCATTCATTTCTTTACCTCCTAGATGATTCTAACTTTCAGCTCAAGCATCACTCTGTACATGAAGCCTTTATTAACCTCCTACCCCTGTTCCCAGCTATATATACTCAAACTTGAAAATTTTTTTTTCAGTTTTGTATATAGTTTTATGGATATGGATAAGTACATATGATCTCTGTAGAGCATATAAATATGTATCCAAATGGAGGTTCACACCTATAATTTTCATGAGAACTTCCCTAATGATGCATTTATTATTTAGTTAAGAAGAGTCAGCCAGTCACAACTCCAGAAAATAAATGATGAGATATACCACTTCTTAGCAGAAAGTTGAAGCTAGAGGTACAGAATGAAATTACATTGAGAGACAAAGCCAATATATTAATATATATCACATATAATACTTATTTGTTAACACAGAAGGACTTCTATCTGTAAGGGTTACTATTACTGGATAATAATAGAAAAAACAAGTCAATAAAAGAGTTTTAAATGTGTAGAAGAAAATAATAGATGACAAAAACAAATAAAGAAAATTTGTTGCTGCTTAATAAAGTATGAAATGTATATATAATTATGTCATATAATTATATATTATATAGTATATAAATACATATATTTGTTTTTAAACTGTAACAGTTTATAGTTTCTTATATAAATGTGTAAATATATTTAAATGCATTTTCACAAGACATGGAAATGTTTGTTTCTGATGATTGCTCTACCATTTTATAGTATTTTAATAATCAAAAAATGCTTTATATTCATTATTTCATTTTACCTTCAAGAAAACACTGTAAGTTAGATGCTACTATGATTCCTATTTTACGAATGAAGAAACTGAATCTGAGCAAGTTTATGTGCTTTGCTGTGGTCATACAGATAGTATGTAACTGAAGCAATGTAATTATATATTGATATTATGTTCATAATATTTACACAATTACTATAGATTTGCTACATATATATAATATGTATATATATGGATTTACACATTTATTTACTTGTATTTATTCTTTATGAGAGATCTGTAGCATATTTTATTATTAGTCCTCTGGAATCATAACTGATCATAAAGCTGATCAGACTTTTGCAGATTTTTCAGTTATTCTCTGTGATAATGCTGTTATTATATAAGTTGTCCTAGTTTTGTTTCCTTCATTCTATATCAAATTTTACTAATCTTCCCGTGTTTCTCTGCAACCATCCCCTTTATCAATTTTTATAGCTAAATAGTATTTGATCACTTTTATACACCTTAACTTCTTTATTCATCCCATCAAATCGTGTGTACTTCACACATTTCCATTCTTTGTCACCTCAAAAAGCATTATAAATATTTAATATATCCTTAATTTATTTTACTTTGGACTAATCTCTTCCTTAATCTGTCCTACCTTTACTTCCTACTCTCTTTTCTCTCCCATTTCACTGTTGAGAGAACTGTATTTCTGTAACCAATGCTGTGTGCCTGTATGTGTATATGACTCTTTTGTCCTTTGACCTGTTCAAATGAGAGTGAAGTTAAAGTGTCAGCCACCACCCTTCCGCCTATTTTGTATAGACTTCCATTAGTATAATTACATTTAGAGATTATAATTAGAGATTTGAGTTAATTCCTAAACTCACTTTTTTTAAAAGTCATCAGGAAATAACATAAGGACTCCCAGGTCTTTGCTCTAATTAGATTCAGTCTCTGACCTCTGGTAAAGATAGTTTAGGTAGAACAAAAATATATAATTGTCACATATTTTAATATAAATATTTTAAATAGTCTTTATATGATTGATTAGCCATATTTTCTTTTTACGTTTCTGCTAATTTATATGTGAATTTCATTTTTTTAGGAGGTTCTGGCCATTTTTAAAAAGATCAGATATGCTTGTAAGTTTTCTATTTCATTTCAAATCCCCATTCCACCCCCAATTGATTTTTCTTTGTAAGTTATTCTTAATTGTAAACATATATTTTTGTCTTATAAAATGTCATATTCAAAGCTTTCTGTCTCTATATTCCTCTTTAGTGGTGATGGCTTAATCATATGTGATCCTGACTGCAGTTCCTCATTACTTGAACTCTTTCTTCCTGACCACTTGCAATATTATTTTCCTTCTGAAATGTCTGACTTTTGGCTCTAATGATCTTGACAATTTTCATTTGGGGTTTTCTTCGGGAGGCAACCAGTGGATCCTTTCTATTTCCATTTTACCCTATGGTTCTAAGAAATTTGGCCAGTTTTGAGATTACTTGAAATATAATGCCTAGGCCCTAGTTTTTTGTTTGTTTAAATTTCAGTCATGATGATAGCTGTCAGGTATTCCAGAAAAAAATTAAATTATTCCTCCTTGTTCTTAGTTCTGCCACTTCCTGAATGGGATTTGAGTATGAGCAATCATGGGTTGCTATTGAATTAAGCTAGTATAAACTGGAAAACTGATGGTTCAGAATGAAAGAACTATACGTTTCCCTTTAGCTTTGCGTTTTCTACTCTTATTGTTCCTCTGACTTCCTTTAGATTAGATGCTATGACTTACATTTGTCCTTAGCCTATACAGTGTCTAAGATATGACAGATATTCACTGAACACTTTTCATTCATTGACTATTGCATTGATCATTGACTGATTTATTTTAAAATGGCTCAATTTCAGAACCCAGCATCAGTGCCAGAATGAAGGGAATACTCTCTAAATTCCCCCAAATATCCTACTTAGTCACCACTTTTAAATTAATAATTTAATAGAATGACAAGACCTTAGTAAAGCTAGCAATATTAAAAAAGGGGGCAAAGGTAAATCATAAGGAGATTGCAAAAAACCCAGAAACAACTCTCCTGATTAAAGGAGTGAACAGCCTGATGAGAAAAGATTAAAGGATGTTTCAGGTTTGTGAGGGATGACTCAATTGAATTATGACTAGAAATGAAATAAATAGAGATTTCTGTGGTTACTAAAAAAAAAAGGTGTTAAGAGTAAGGAGAGAGATGAAATGTGTAATAGCACATCAGGGGACAGTTAACTAGGTACAATCAAATGAAATAAAGGCAAAGCAAATTCAAGATGGATATCAGGGAAAATGTCCCCAGGGCAAGAACTACTAGAATAGTGAATAGTTTTTCAAGATTTCAAAGGAAAATAGAGTAGGTAGGGTGAGGAAACCATACTTTTAAGTTCTGAAACAAATCACTATTAAACAGAGATAGCCTAATAATATATAGGCTACAAGATAAAGCCAATCATTCCCAAAGGTCTCTATTAAGTTATATACAAGGGAGGGGATATTTGGCTCTGGGAAACCAAGTTCAGTTCCTAACTACATTGTCACAGAGAACTTGCTCCTAATGGAGGAAAGAATTCAACTGAGATTTAAGTTTCATGGACTCAGGGATATGCTGAAGCCAGATTATACCAGCTCTCAAGATTATTATATTATGATTTGTACATTTTGAATACTAGTATTTATACCTCAGAAATGTACACTGGCAAAAAATGAGGGTTGAATATATTCTTTTATTGATTTTCTTGACTTTAGAAAATGATGGAGTTAAAGGTTTGTAATGCAAATTAAATGTAAGGGTATATTTCATATCATTTAATTTTTTTAGAGGGTCAGTTGTTAAACATTTATTATCATCTTCTTTGTTGGGGGGCATGATTAGGTACCAACTGGCCAATGCGAAATTGGGTAAATATGGCTGGTACTTGGTTGAGGGGACAGGATATTGGGAAAATGGAATAGTAATATTCATTTCAGTTCAACAAATGTCTCTTAGATGACTATGATATCTAAAATATGCCTAAGAATAGATAGGATATAGACCTTTTTCAAGGAACTTATAAGTGAATAGGTAAATTGAATAGGTGATCAAATAGCTATTTATTTCATTATAATTCATGGTGAGATGTAGCCACGCATGGGATTTAAAAAAATGACACTGGCATTGGACTTGGACCTAGAGGGACAAAAATAACAAAGCCCTTGGTACAAACTGTATAATTGTCAGACAAAACTTTTACTAACTGTATACCAATTAGAAAGACCCATTACCATTCTCACCTGGTTCTTCACAATAAAATTAAGAATTTTGACCAGATAATCTAAGAGCTACTTTCCATATTATCATCCCTATGAGACCGATCATATATTCAGCACCTACTTTCTCCAAGTCACTGTTTAAACGTGGATAAAATCAGTCATACTCCTGGCCTCAAGGAGTTTGCAATTTAAATGTTGGGGGAATACAACCAGCATGTACATAAATAACTACAATATTGGCAGAAGGCGATGATTATAAGGACTACCAGACAAAATTCTAGGAGAGATTTTTGAAGGAGAGAGATTTATAGGGTGATCAAGAAAGGCTTCATAGAAGAGGGGGCACTAGAGTTTCCTCAGGAAAAAAATGATTTTGATAAACAGCAACAGTTGGAAAGGAGTTTTCATATTAAGCCTGAAAGAAATATTTGACTAAAGGGCAATGAAATGGGAGAAGACAGGATTAAAAAAAGCAGGGGAGAGGTGTTATGAGTAGTCTAATAACTGACTATTATGCAAAAGAGAACATAAGTACCTCAGAAAGGGAAATATTTCCTAAGAGATAACAGAATTAAAGACAGAATAGAACTTGGAAGTCATTTAGTTTCCTCCCACCCTCATGATTTACATCTAGCCTTTAGATGTTGCTATAGGGCCTCATTGTCTGTTTTATCTTCATTTGTGTCCTTTCCATCTAGAAAGGGGTTTGGTGGAAAACCTCAAATAAAGGGCAGCAAGGTAGCATAGAAAGCCCTGGTTTTAAATATAGCCACAGACACTTCCTAGCTGTATAACCTTGGGCTAGTCACAACCCCCATTTTCTAGCCTTTACTTACTACTCATCTAACTTGGAACCACTGTATTGATTCAAAGATAGAGGTAAGAGATTTTTTTAAAAAAAGAATGAATAATAAGAAAGAAGGTAAGGGTTTTAAAAAAAAAGAATAAAAAGAAAAGAAAACTTTATAGATCACTCTCTGCCTCTTAGACTGACTAGGGTGAGGAATTTTTTCTCTAGATATTTTAGAAAGCCACACTCAGTACTTTGTAAAAGTTAAAATTAAATTTCAATATTAATATTATATTTTAAGAGATTTATTAATGATCATTAGAAATAAAGGAATAAAGAAGATACAAAATAAAGACCATGTGCCCATGGCTGGTTAGCCATGTTTTAGTCATCCCCACTCACCACCATCAATGCTGATTCTACCTCAGAGAGAGGGAGCCTCCAAAGCCCATGCCCTTTATCCTCTGTCTACAGGAAGTATGTAATGACAGGAAGTCAGTGGGCTCTTGGGATATATACTTCTTTTTTTAGGGTAACAGATTTTTAATCATACAACTTAAAACTAAAAATATGAAATATGAGTTCGTGGTCTAAGACAAAAAGAGAGAGAAAGCTCCAAATCTCTTGTTCCACATTTATCTATGAAGCATAAAGAACAGATGACTTAAAAAATATGTCATCAAGTCATTTCCTTGATCAGTAAACCAGGAGTGAATTCCTAGCTTTTATGTGATGTTCTATCTTCTTTAATAATATCTTAGACCCAAAGATTCCAACTTTTGGGACAAGAACTCACTATTTGACAAAAACTGCTTGGAAAATTGGAAAACAGTATGGAAAAAATTAGATTAGATCAACTCTTATACCAAGATAAATTCAAAATGGGTAAATGACTTAAATGTAAAGAGTGAAATCATAAATAAATTAGGTGAACATAGATTAGTATACCTGTCAGATCTGTGGGAAAGGAAGAAATTTAAGACCAAATAAGAGATAGAGAACATGGTAAAATGTAAAATGAATTATTATGATTATATCAAATTAAAAAGTTTTTGTAAAAAAATTCAACCAAAATTAGAAGGAAAGCAACAAACTGGGAGAACATTTTTTTTTATAACAAAACTCCCTGACAGGTTTTATTTCCCAAATATATAAGGAACTACGTTAAATTTATAAAAAATCAAGCCATTCCCCAATCGACACATGGTCAAGGGACATGAATAAGCAGTTTTCACGGGATGAAATCAAAACTATCAGTAAGCACATGACCTAGCAGATTGGCTGATATGGCAGCAAAGGAAAGTGATAAATGTTGGAAGGGATGTGGCAAAATTAGAACACTAAAACACTGATGGTGGAGTTGTGAATTGGTCTAATCATTCTGGAAGGCAATTTGGAGTTATGTGCAAAGGGCTTTAAAAGAATGCCTACCCTTTGGCCCAGCTCTACCACTACTGGATTTGTATCCCAAACAGATAATACAAAAATATTTATAGCTGCACTCTTTGTGGTGGCAAAAAATTGGAAAATGTGGGGTTGTCCATTGATTGAGGACTGGCTGAACAAATTGTTGAGTTTGATAGTGATTGAATACTAGTGTGCTGAAAGGAATGATGAACTGGAGGAATTCCATGGAACTGGAAAGATCTACAGGAATTGATGCAGAACAAAAGGAGCAGAACCAGGAGAACATTATGCACAGAGATTGATACATTATGGTACAATTGAATGTAATAGACTTTTCTACTAGCAGCAATGCTATGCTATGCAATAACCCAGGACAATCCAAAGGAATTTATGAGAAAGAACTATATCCACATCCAGATAAAGAACTGTAGGAACAGAATTGCTGAAGAAAATATATGACTGATCATGTAGTTTAATAGGGATATGATTAGGGTTTTGATATTAAAAGATCAGTCTATTGCAAATATGAATAACATGGAAATAGGTTTTGAACAATGATATATGTATGAGCCAGTGGAATTGCTTGCCAGCTCTGTGAAGGGGGAGAGAAAAAAGGGATCAGAAAAACCATGAATCATATAACAATGAAAAAAATATTCTAAGTAAAGAAAAATATCTTAGAAATGAGTTTTTTTTTTTACTCTAATTGACTATTATTTATTTCTGCTTGTCAAGGAGATCAAACATTTCCTTGATAAGGTAGTTTCTTGGATTTTTAAACCTTGTTCTGGAAAATTTTATATTAATTAAATTTAAAAAAACTGTGATTGTCATGAACAATATTTTATTTTGTCCATTTTGTACTTTTTCTAGTGAAAAACTTATTTAGGAAAAATGACTATGAATTTGGTATTTACTTTGATGTATACTTCAAGAAGTCAGTTGTATGACTAACCTCAGTTGATTCATAAGAGATTGCTACTACTAAAACCATAATTTTCTGTCAGTTATGATATATTCAATTGCAACTTAATGATATTATTATGTGCTTATTATATGCCAAATCTAGTTCCCCCTTTTTGTTATGATTTTTCTCTTCTACCCTAAACACTGCACCAAGTTCCTTCAGACCCTCAAGCTTAATCTTATATTTAAAGTGGTCCTATTCTAATTGACTCTCTTTACCTCACCCTCATTCTCCCATCCCATTTGCTATCCTCTTTCCTTTGTGGCTTAGGTTTAACAATAATATTTCTTTTTCTCCTCTTCATGAAGAACTTTTCCATGAGATTCCTTTTTCTTTATTTTGCTTGATTACTTAAGTCTGCCCCCACTTATCTCTTTTATTTCTCTTAATTTTTCAAGTCCAGTCTGATTTTACTCGGTTTCTATGGGAATTTCATTCTTTTAGCCCTCCTGCATTTCCATTGTCTGGCTTGCTTAAGAAGTAAATAAACTCATCAGGTATTTTTTTAATCTAATACTTTAAACTACATCTTCTTTACTTTTAAATACTCCTCTTTTAAAAAAAAATATGTTCAAGGTCTTATTTATAGAGTCATCATCCTGGGTTACATCTTAGATCCATATGGATTCTTTCAATTTGTATTTTGACTTTCATGTTCAAAATTCTGGACATATTTAAAAAAAAAACTTATTTCTTGCATTGTAGTGTTCAGTTTTTGTTGTTTATTTTGTAACCTGCTTTTGGGAGACCTTATAATTATTAGTTTATCTTTGAGATCAATGTTTATTTACAGAGTAAACATATTTTATGTTAATGTCTTTATTTTATTTTTTGCTTTTCTCCTTCTATATTATCCCTCAATATAAGTATTTTCTTAATCAGTTGTCCTCTCTTTTGTTTCTTTGGTGAGACCTGCCATTCTAAATTTAAATTTTTCTTTTCAGTCAATTATGATTGCTATAAATTCCATAAATTCTGCTCTCATGACTCTTATTTCTCTTATACTACTCAGAAAAAGTGTATAGTTCCCTGTTCTCTTCAAATTCCACACAGTCCTTTCTCTCTTTATCTATTTTTATTTTGTTTTCAGTATTTATTCAGACATATTTAAGTTTATTTGATAGGTCTGGAAGCCATATTTCATTCTGCTGTTAGTTTTTCCTGTTGACTTATCTGTTTAAACTCAAAGTTTATGATTTTTCTTCCTTCTAAAATCTTTAAAAATGTTAGTCTTTTTATCTTCTTTCCCCCCATTGTTATTTTTATTATTATTATTTCCCCTTATTTTCCTCAGATTCTTTCCTTTTGATGATAGTTTTCTGGAAGCTTGATTCCAAAGCATCCCAGCTTCATCCTACTGAGCAATTTCTGGTTTACCAGCTGTGGTTTCTGCCCATAGTATTTTTTTTTTGAGTGTAGGAAAAAATTGACCCTAGGTCGTTCCTGGGTTATTTCTCTTGGTCTTAATGACATGTCACAGAGCTTCCAATGGTCCCCTACACCTGGTATCCTGTCCTTTTTCCCAAGTTCTCTTGCCCAATAATTTAGGGAGCTTATCAAACTGGTTCTATTGCAATTTGGGATGATTTCTGTTATTTGGAAGTAGGATCTCCAAGAATCTATTAGGTGGGCATAAGGAACAATGAATCAGAGTGTAGTGTTTCAGTTATCAACTTTCCCCTGTCCTCTGCACTTCTACTTCAGGAGATCTTTTCCAACACAGAATGCTGAAGCAACTCAAGCTATCGAGGTCTCAGCAACTTTCTACAATTTGGAGGTTGGAGCTCCAAAGCACTGGAAAGAAAGAGAGTGCTTTATATTGTGAAGTTATAGGTTGGCCACTTCTACATATAGAAATGATATATAGTTATAGAAAGGTATCACTTTCTTTCTATATCATAGTGGATAATTGAGGGAGCTTTGAGGTTATGGTAGGCCTTAATTAATTATGCAAATTTTCTTTTGGGTTTCTATTGTCCTTGAAAATGGAGATAACTCAAATTATTTTTACCACATAATTTCTGTTTTTGAGTGGTCAGAGATGTCATGAGAATCTTCCACCATTTTGTTTTATGTATAATTCAGAAATTTGGGTTCTTTTCCTTATAAATGATATATAAAGTGGGAATAGACTATGTGCATTTTGCTGCTTTTTTATATTAAATCACATTTTCCAGCATTCATTTTCACTATCTCTTCCTTCACTTAACTTTGCATTAAAGTTATCAATTATTGAGGCATAGTCTGTCCTAGATGGAAAATCTTACAAGTTTTTCAGATAATTTCTCTACTTCTTTATTTTATCCTACTGACACTTGCCCATTGGTGATATATTTTGCTTTTCCTCCTATTTTTTATACTAATTGTGAACAATGCAAGAAGAGATGACGAGGTATTCATGAAAGGATTATGTCAATTCTTTAGATAAACATCAAATATAAAGAAATTTAATAATTAAGTTTCTTTTTTTATAGATGATGTAAACATTATATGATTCTCAGTACCCTCTTTCCACAATGCTACTACTTTGCCTTTCTCACTAGAGAAGAAGGGCCCTCATATGAAATTGAAGGTTACTTTATATTTAAGACTCTTGCATGAGTTTCTATGGCTCCAAAAATTCATCTGTCATAAATGAGTCAATAATCTGATGATCCTTTCTACATTTAGCTTGTATTGTCATGTCAAGATTTTTTAGCTTTGGAAGCCAAACAAAAATTGTTTTTTCCACTGGCAAGGTGTTCCAGAATCCAGAGTCACTTTCTTGCTGTGATGAGGGACTAGAATAAAACTTTCAAGGAGGGACAACACAATGTAGCTATATTTAATGGAGCTGTATTATTTAGAATTGTGTATTGGAATTATGTATGAATGTTGTATATAATGAGTAATAATGTTGAAAGAGTTTCTAAAATAAATCAGAGTCCAAGAGAATGAAAATGCAAGAGAGAACTAATAAATCCCACCCTGATATATCCTACAGAATCTTCTTTAGGCAAAAAAGAAAAGCATTTTACTTTCTTCATTTTCTTCAGTCACATTAAGAATGAGGTCCAGTACTCTCAAGGAGACTTGGGCTCTTGTCCTTTCAAAATATAATCAGAGTGCAGAAGAAATTTCAATTATTGTATTAATGATAATAACAGTAGAAAAAGTTGAATAATTAAATGATTACTTAGGAGCATAATGTGGAAAAAAGAAAAATGTGAAAAGCAAGTTGAAAATCTTATTAATGGCACAGGCTCCCTGTGTCTTTGCAACAATTTTGACAGTCCTTTTTTGTGATATAAGCTTTTTAAAAACAAAAGGTAGACAGACTGGATAACTGGGCAGCCAAGCCTGAATAAGTGTTGTATATATAATTTAATCCATTCTGGTTCAGGAAGTTATTGAAAGGACTGATTGATTTTAACAGTGTAACCTTCATATTGTTCATTTCCATTTCCTTAAGCAGTCATATTATTTGATTTGCCAGTGGAGTTTTGAGTTCCCCAGATCAATTCATTATGATATTTTCTTATTGGATGTTTCTTATCTAAGGAACCAGTCCCCAATCAAATCTGTTTGCCTCCAGACTTCCAATCCACTGATATCAATTATTTATTTTTGCTTCTTTCTAATAAATTCAGATATCCTTTTAATACACATCTCATGCTATGTATTGGAAGAGATGGAATAGAATCTGTACTATGTAACCTGGTACTATGAGCAGGGAGTTTTTAAACCAATAAGCAAAGTATAGCAATTGACTAGATACTTATATTAAGACCTGGGGGGTATTTTGGAGACAAGATGATTTATAACAGTTTGGAGGAAGAATATAAAAGTATACCTCCTAGAATTCGCTAGGTAATAAAAAAAAATACCCTGCCTTCCCCCCTCATGTAAATACTCTAAAAGAATCAGCAAGAATTCAGGACCTGTTAGTTGACTCAGTGGATAGAGATGCTGAGCTAGAGTCAAGAAGATCTGAATTCAAATTTAAGCTCAGAGACTTATTAGTCAGGGTCTTGGGCAAGTCACCCCAGTTTCTTCATCTGTAAAATGAGCTGGAAAAGGAAACAGCAGCTACTCTAGTTTCTTTGCAAAGGAAATGGCAGCCAGGGTCATGAATAGCATATGATTAATGACTGAACACTCTCAAACAAAGTATGACTTCTTAATTGTATGAGTGAAGAAATTCCAGGCATCAATGAGGGTGTTATATTTGGTTAGTGAGGTTCTTCCCTGTTTGTTTTTTAACCCATACCTTCTGTCTTAGAATCAATGCTGTGTATTGGTTCCAAGGCAGAAGAGTAATAAGGGCTAGGCAGTGGGGCTTAAGTGACTTGCCCCAGATCACACAACTAGGAAGTATCTGAGGCTAAATTTGAATGCAGGACTTTCTATCTCTAGGCCTGACTCTCACTCCACTGAACCACCCTGCTGTCCCCTTGTCTTGATCTGCTTAATGCATTCCCATTATATCTTTTCCAAAGCATTACCATATTAAAATTTCTCTAGTTTGCACTGACTGCTTCTTTTTGTTATTGTTCCCTTTTATGTTTTATTTTATCTTTTTGTAGGTAAATACAATTTTCAAATATTCATTTTCTGATATTTGGCAATCCATGTTCTCTCTTTCCTTCCTACTCCTACCCCCTCCCTAAGAAGACAGGTAATAGGGTACAGGTTATACATGTATTTTCATATAATACATATTTCC
Organism: Monodelphis domestica; assembly: GCF_027887165.1. Classification (NCBI taxonomy): domain Eukaryota; kingdom Metazoa; phylum Chordata; class Mammalia; order Didelphimorphia; family Didelphidae; genus Monodelphis; species Monodelphis domestica. The sequence goes on along the minus strand of NC_077229.1, from coordinate 412,289,509 downwards.
ATGTTCATCATATTGAGAAACAATCATCTATTACTTACGCTAAAGAAAATTTCATGGAGAAAATAAAGTAAATAGTGGTATGTTTCAATTTGCATTCAAACTCTGTCCTGGATTATTTACAGAACAGAGAGGAAATAAATAAGGGATTTCCTATTAATAGTGATCTATTATATATAGATAATAATATCTATGTGTTCCTGATTTTGGACCTCATTGTGACAATGGCATAATTCTCCAGAATACTAAAAGATTCAGAGCCACTTGAGAGAATTCAACCTAACTATACGCTATAACTATACACTCAGGCAAATGGATAAAAACTTCTCTTGCCCAGACTTGGATATGTAGCTGTCTGGACAGTCTACCAGGTTAGTAAATTTAGCACATCTATCTGTGAAATCACAGTGCATTAGGAACTGGTACCAGAACTTAATAGGAGAGAGGGTGCTGTAATAAATGTGAAAACATGTGTAGCACTTTCAACAGTCCCTTGCTTACCTTTGAAACAAAAACATAGTGTTTTAATACCAATGTGGTTTCATCTGCCTACAAATCAGGGAATGCATGAGTCTCCAAAGAATCAAAGGGAAAGTGGAGCAACATATGGTGGGTGTGAATAGGTTACACAATACTGGCAATAATGAGTTTCACCAATTGGAGTGCAGCAAATGATATTTATCCAAGAGCTGTTTGACTAGAAAAGGATTTGGGTCAGTTTCTTACTGAGATTGTGGGCTAACAGATGGACATTCCATATGCTACACTGGTAATCAAAAAGTTAATAGGTATAAAGGAAGGTCCTCAGCATTTTGGGTGGAGCCAATATGGAGAACCTATTGAGTTCAATGGACAAGAGTTACATAGGAGAAGAAGGTATTGATGGGTCTGATCTATAGTCTGAAAGAGAGCATCTATATTGTTAAGGTGGTAAATCCATTAACTATTTTAGAAACTTTTGAATATTCATTATAATTGTCTAGGCATCACTTCCAGTGTAGCTAAAGAAGAATAACAAATGTACAGATGAATGGGAAAAGGATTTAGGCATAGGATTAGTCTTTTGGTCATATTTAACTGGTCACTAATCAAGGCATCTGTCAACCAGTAAATAATTATTAAGTATCTACTTTGTATCAGGAATTGTGCTAATTAGTGAGAATAAAAAGTAAGGCAAAAGAGAATCCCTGGTTTGAGGGAACTTACAATCTAATGCAAAAGACAACCAGCAAATGGCTATATATGACCAGGCAATATACAGAATAAATCAGAAATAATAAGCACATTTAAAACAATCTTTCAAAATAATACACTAACATTAAGAGGTATCAAAAAAAGCTTTCTTTAACAGGTAGGATTTTAGTTAGTACTTAAAAAAGTCCAGGAAAGCCAGGAGGCAGAGATGAGAAAGAGAGCATCCCAGGCTTGATAAGATAGTCAGTGAAAATATCCAGGTCATGATTGCCATATTGTAGTTGCTCAGTCATTTTCAGGCATGTCCAGTTCTTCATGATTTCATTTGAGGTTTTCTTGGCAAAGATACTCACATGGCTTGACATTTCTACCTCCAGCTCAACTGAGGCAAACAGGGTAATGTGACTTGCCTAGGGCAACTCCAAACTCCAGGCACAGAGATTTGTTTACTGTGCCACCTAGCTGCCCCATAGTTATATTACCAAGACTTCCTCATAAAATCATTTAGGATCATAAATTCAGCTCATGTTTGGTTATGGAAAGTGAGTGAGAGTAAGATATCAAAGATGTCTCTAAAATTGTGAACATGAGTGACTAGAAAAAAATGGTAATGTCCTTGAGAGTAGTAGAGGTGTTTCAAAAAGCGTGAGTTTGGTTGGAAAGATAGAGTTTTGTTTTCTTTACATATTGAATTTGAGATACCCATAAAATTTCTGGTTAGTAAGAACTAACTTTATTGTTGTTATTGTTCAGTATCAGTATCATTTTCCTTACTAAAGTTATGACCTAAAGATTTGACCAAAATGCTCTTCTATTTTCTCTTTTACTTAAAGAAATTAATAACCAGGCAGCATAATGATGAGAACAGTAGACCTTGATGTCAGGAAAATAAGTTCAAATTCTTTATCAGATATAATCATTATAACTGCTGGTTAAATAACCGATCATCATCCAACCTCAGCTTCCACATCTATAAAATGAGGATTATAATAGCTCTGGCTTCATAAGGTTATAAAGCAATGAAGATCAAATTATATAATATTTGTAAAGTGTTTTTTGAAAACCTTAAAGTGCTTTTTAAAAATTTTATTTAATTGATTAATTAAGAAAAATTTTCCATGGTTACCTGATTCATATTCTTTCCTTCCCCTCCTCTCATGCCCCTCCCACAGCCAACACTCAATTCTATTGGGTTTTACATGTGTCATTGATCAAGACATATTTCCATTAAACCTTAAAGTGTTGGAAAAAATATTTGCAGTCATTATTAGTTGCCTTATCAGTGACTATAGATAATTATCCCCTTAGTGCCGAAGATTTGGAGATCTCTTTATACACAGAGACTCTTTCCTCAGTCTTAGGAATCTCTGACTGCCTACTAGTCATCTCAAACTGGTGGGTAAATCTAATCCCTTATGCAGGGTTGGGCAAAATTGAAACTCAGCAACATTTGTTGATGTCCCTGATTCCTTTCCCCCATTGTTATGTTCCCTTAGCAGTCAGTCATTCTTTTTCATTCTTTGCCTTCTGTGCAAATTGACCCATTCAATAAAATGTGGTTCATATCCCTTCTCCATCATTATAATCATAGTTTTAAAATTGAATGTGACCTTAGAGGCCATCTGCCCTGATTCCCTACATCCAAATGATAGCATACCATAGGAGAGATGTTTCCAAATTTTCCTTATTCCTAACACCCTTCCTAACTGATTATTTCACAAAGCCCATAGGCCTAAATACATTCTTCTGAGTTCTATTTATTAAGTTAGAGTCAGATAAATTAATAAATACTTTGTCCTAAAACCTAGGAGACATTTAAAAAATTAATTCAAATAGTATTCATTTTCTGGGGCCTAATCTTACTTCCAACCCTCTGAATGGTTTAGGGGAGTTAAGAACACTGAAAAATAGGTCTTCTGTTATTTGACATTACTGTAGCAATAATTTGACCATGATATCACATCAAAGCACCACTCCCAATTTTAACTATCCTCTGTATCTCTGCTATAGTTCATCCCTATTGTCTTTTTCCCTAGGTAAAATAATTTCTAATGATGCTTTGAGGGGATAGGACAAAATAGAAATAGAGATAGGGAGGTAGTCATCACACTAAAGACCAATCACCACTGGTTTCTGTTCTGTATTCAAGCAAAACAGGAAAAGTGTGGAGAATTAGAAAGAAAAATATTTTGACTCAGAATTTTGTAGTTGGCAGGATAATCAGAAAATATTCTGTTGAATCCCTTGCTATTTTACATATGAGGAACTTAAGATCCAAAGAGGGAAATAATTTGATCGTGATCCCAAGGCTAGAAACTAGTAAAAGCAGGACTAAACCCAATTCAGTTGACTAAACCTTATTCCCTTTCTGTTATACAATGATCTAATAAAGTCATCACCACAAAGGATAACTACTTTTGAAAGTTTTATCAACCCTCACTAATTTCGGAACTCAACTAGAAACAATAAATTACTAAATTTTTGTCTATTATTAGATAATGTTTTGCATATGCACACTTTTTGGTTCCCAATGGACTTGACTGAAATGAATAGCTTTGAAAGAATCCCAATGATTATATATAGCAGTTGATGGAAAGAGATTATAAAAGGAAGGACGTGAGAACTATGAATTTAAGCATGTGCACTTGATAAATTTAAATTCTGTAATTATTACTCACTAAGCTCATCAGACTTCTGTGAACTTCTTAAATGGAAGAGGAGCAAGATTTATAAAAGAGGCATTGCTAAGTAATCTGAGGAGAACCATAAGATTACAGCTGTATAATGATTTTGAGATGGGTTAATTCTATAGCCATTCCCTCTTTCTACTTACACTCTGGGTCAAGTGAATAGATGAATTTCTTCCATTTTCTGATCTCATTACAGGTTTTGTCATGAAAAGTGAGTTATCACAGAATTTTATTGTCTGATATATTTGGTGAATTATAGTAGCATACCGAAGACGTTTAACCTCCCTCAGAATTGTATATCTTGACTGACTATTTTGCCCTTTTCCATTCTTTCTCAGAGTTTCACTGTTAAAGCAGCAAAATTATTACTCTTTAATTTTTGTATAGTTCAAGAGATGGGAAAACTTAACTAGAAACAGGAGAGAATTAAGTTACCTCCCAGATGAGACAGAATGGCTTTTGGAAAAAGGAAACCTTATAAATAACCACTCTACCACCAAAGAAGACAGGTTAACTGCCCTAGAGATATACAGATTGCTTTGGGAATTTCAAGAAGAAAAGGGCCACTAACCAGAGACATCAAAAACTTTGGACTCCCTCCAGCATGGAAAAAGATAATATCTGACATGGGCTTTAAAAGACAGAGAAAAGCTTAAGAAAACATGATGTTCTTGAACATCGCTCTTTATCCATCCATTTGAGGTATTATTATATGAAGCATGACTACAATTTCATAAAGTGAAATAAATCATTTTAGACAAATTGTAAACCAAGAAATGAATGACAACAAGAACGATTTAGTGGTAAATCACCCAAGTAAACTGAACAACAATATCTACTTTAAAGAAACAATCATTTATCTGTATGAATAATGGAGAAAGGAACAACAACCTCAAAAAAAGACAGAAACTAGTTATTTTAAGCCTTCAGGAATGTCTCTAGTTGTGTCTACATGTATTTCAGATTTACTTAAGAATATTTATTATACTCAAGTGTTCTTTGATTACATTAGTCTCTATAACCCAACTCTTAGTATGGAATAACTTAGTCATGTTAGGGTAATTTTAGGGTTGTGACTTAATCTAAATTAATTTGATGGGGGCAGCTGGGTAGCTCAGTGGATTGAAAGCCAGGCCTAGAGATTGGAGGTCCTAGATTCAAATCTGGCCTTAGACACTTCCCAGCTGTGTGACTCTGGGCAAGTCACTTGACCCCCATTGCCTAGCCCTTACCACTCTTCTGCCTTGGAACCAATACACAGTATTGACTCCAAGACGGAAGGTAAGGGTTTTAAGAAAAATTTAAAAAAAAATTAATTAATTAATTTAGTCACCAGAGATGATCCCAAATAAAATATCCAAGTCAGTTTGAAAATTTTATGGTGGTTTAATTAATATATAGGGAAGGAATTAAGGAGAAGAGAGAGAGGAAGGGTATAGGATTTCTCCCACCTGGCCTGTGCCAGCGGGAGTTCAAAGACCTACCCCACAAGGTTTTTTCAGGAGATTAGAGGCTTTCCTAAGAGTATAGTGTTCAGAAGGTAAAGGAGAAAAGAATCAGCCTAAACTCTGAGAGAGCTCAGTGAAGATGCCTCACCTGAACTAGGCTACTAAGCTTCTCCCAGTATTGTATCAAGGAAACTCACCACCAAACTCAGACAATAGCTGCCACCACATCAAGATGCTCAGCATGCTGCTGCCAGAGCCACGTCTCTACAAAGAGCCTGGAGAGAGGGAGTGATGCGAAATATATAGATGGTTTCTACAGTCAATTATTTTCTTGATTAGCGTGTTTAGTATTAGCTGCTCCTACCTCTTTACACTAGATTTACTTTTATTTTTATTATTATTATTTTTTAAACCCTTCCCTTCCATCTTGGAATCAATACTGTGTATTGGTTCCAAAGCAGAAGAGTGGTAAGGGCTAGGCAATGGGGGTCATGTGACTTTCCCAGGGTCACACAGTTGGAGAGTGTCTGAGGCCAGATTTGAACCTAGGACCTCCTGTCTCTAGGCCTGGCTCTCAATCCATCAAGCTACCACTCTTCTGTCTTGGAACCAATATTAGTTCCAAGACAGAAGGTAAGGGTTTAAAAAAAAACCTAGTAAGTTTCATCCTCATATCTTCAGACAAGAGATATTACATTTATCCAACAACTAGCATGGCATATAGTAGGTATTCAATAAATGCTTATAAATAAATTCATCTCTATACTTATATTGAAACTCATTCCTTACTGGCATAGTCTTTAAGAATCGTAGATCTCCTCTGTGGACATCAAGGCTTCAAAGTAAGGCTATTAAATATTCAAGCATTTATTAATTACTATATGTCAGACACTGTACTATATGCTCAGTATACAAATTGAAGGAGAAAGATAGTACTTTCCTTCAAGGAACTTATATTTTCTTACTCTCCTCTACCTGAGCAATATATCTGTATGTGTGTGTGTGTATGTGTGTGTGTGTGTACATGTATTTGTAATAATTCAATAGAATAGCTCTAATCAAAGTACTAAGTCTATGTTTCTTCTTTCACTCTACTCAGAGACTAGCTTTTCCCAAACATATCATCAAAGCCATTTTCAAGTGGTTTGCTTACTTTATTATCATAACTCCAGATTATAGAAGTGCCAAGGAAGATGTGAAATTTGATAAGAAATTATTACTATCATCATGGAATTTGCAGTCTATTTAAAAAAGTGGACTTGCTTGATTTTTTTTCAGTAATATTTATTAAGAGCAACAACACTGTGCTAGATGTTGAACATACAAGATCTGAATATGGTATGGCCTCTGACCTTATAATTTTATAAATATAATATAAATATAAATAATATTACCAGTGTATAGTATGGATAATACAATGTCAAATATATTATGTTGATGATAAGTATGAAGGAAGTTCAAGCGAGGGTGAAAACTCTGACTTTCAAGATAGGATTGAACATGGTTTTAAATGATTTATTAGAATTCTGATAAAGAGACAAAAACAAGGGGGTATTGAAGATGGGAGAAACAGGAACTGATTTTCAAAGGAGTTGCAAAGCAGCAAAGGAAACAGTAAAACTTAAAAACTGAATGCTGTCCCCTTTAATATGAAGAGAATAGTTCTCTTTACTAGATTATTTTATAGGATTATATAGGAAAAAGCATTTGACATCTTTCTAATTGTTCTCCAAATAGTAAATAGTCCAAAAAGGGAACAAAAGTTTAATTGGTTTTAATAAAATTCCTCTATCTAAATCAGACCTTTTGAAATCACTTTTTCCTCCAGCAGTACCTCTTGCCAATTTTACCCTACATGGCTATAAAAGGAATTCATGTGTAAAGGCTATTAACACATTCATCATCAAAGGAGAAGGTCTACAACCAGATTTATGTCTAGACCAAACGTTACTCTTTACAATACAATCCATTAACTGTGCATAAACATGTTCAAGCAATTTAGATAATGTGGGTAATGGTGATGTTGAGTGATGGCCATGCCCCAGGGTAAGATGATTCAAAATCGGGTGGCATTTCCCATCTCATGTCCAGATGTAAACTGACTGTTTATGATAGCAAATTAAACACGGACAGGCAAATGGAGGGAGCCATCCAAAGAACTGTCAACCTTATTAATACCTGTTTCTGCATTTTCTGTTGAGACCTAAAACTGGCATTATTATTGTGTTTTATTCCCCATGGCATGACTTTGATGCAGATACATATACAACACCCAAGCACTATTTATCTGTCTCTATGCATATATACTCATATAAATTTAATATGCATATAAATGCTCACACAGAATATATCTGTATATATTTACATATATATACACGTAGACATATATGTGACTATACATGTATATCTATATATTTCCTAGAAAATTCAATGTGGGTATGTTGTGTATATTTGTGTGTATGTACCCTTTATCATTATGATGTCTCATACCTCTCCAGGCTTTTATGGAAGGAATGAAAACAGGGAAAAGTCAAGTTGTACCGTGATTCACAAAGAAAATCTCATTGTCTCTCACTCCACACTGATATACATGTGTGTATATATGGGTATGAGAGTAATAGATCAATAAATCAATCCTCAAATATTGACTAAGAGTCTATTAGGGGAAGTTACTTTGCACTGGTAGTGCCAAGGCAAAAGTGAACAAGTCACAGGTTGTTCAGGGAACTTACTTTCTATTTGGGGAGGCAACATATACATAAATAGGTAAGTACAAAATGTATACAAAATGAATACATGAAAATTGAGGGGATATATGATTGTAATAGTGGAGATCAGGAAAGGTTTCATGTATAGATATTTTAGCTTTGGTAAATAGTCTATCTAAACCAGAAGATCCAGCTATCCAAGTTTAGCATTTTATCTATTATATCAGCTAGCTATCCATATTCATTTTGAAATTATTTATTTCCAAGTCTTCAATAAAGTAAACAGTTTCCAAATTATAAATAATATTATGGGAAAATGGAAAGAACAGATTCTATTTTTTTCCATTTGAATTAGTTTTAGTCAATTTAGAATATTATTCCTTGGTTACAATAATCAGATTCTATTTTGAAATGAGAATTCCAACCAAAATTATTGTCTCATGGTTTGTTGTTTTTCAGCATATAGGTTATTACCATGTCAAGAAGCTCTCAGTCAAAACAAAAGAAAAGAAAATTTCTTTACTGTAATTAAACATCCCAAAGACCAAAGGATTTCTACAAAACATAGTCCTAGGACCTACAGCTGTTTATGAAAAGTGAATAAGTGAATTGATCCATTTAAAAGAAAGAAAAATTGGAAATATGATTAACAGTACACTTTAGTTAACTGTCTTGACATAATCACAACTATTTTAAGTCTCTTCACTTAATTAAGAGCACATATTTATCAAGTGGGGAGTAAATTCATTATTTATTATTCTTTGTCATCATATAACTAATTGTGTAGAAGGAGACATAAGATCTCAATATTTATTTAGAGGATTTTGAATGGGCCTGATATTTCAGTTATTACATGGAGTTCCCAAATGAGGAAACTTTTTCTAACACTTTAGGTTCTCTGCAACACATCCTCTTATAGACTTGTCTAGAGAACTCATTATTGGTCTAAAACAAGATTTGAATAACAACCAATTGCTGAATATAATTTCAATCATATTTTGATTTTTGAAGTAAGCTTAGCTCTTCAGGTTCATGCCCTAATTAAAGCCTTTCTATTTCAATTCCATCTGAGATATTAATTGGATACCTACAATATGCCAAATTCTATGGAAAACACAAAAGTTTGTAAAATACAGTTCTTGTCCTTAAAACATTTACATTCTAATAGGGATAGGTTAATAAGACACAATTATAAATAGAACTTTGGGTAATAGGAAGCATGCAAAGTTGTAGATTAATATCAGTTATGGAAGTCTATCATCATCAGCTTTTCACGGAAAGGAGTAAGTCTGAGTCTATTTCCCATCCAAACAACCTATTGTTTTGATTAATTCTAGGTATATATTTTCAGTTAATTACTTAATAGGCAATATTTATATGATGTTGTAAATTTTACAAATCATTTTCCAAATGTAAATTGTAAATTAAATTGTAAAATTTAAATTAATATCCAATAACTCCAAGTATTATATTTTATAAAGTTTATTAATAATCTTTTGAAGTAGAATAAATACAAGAACAAAAGTAAAAGCCTGAGTAAAACCATGTGAGTAAAATTCTCCTGCCTGGCACTCACCAAACTGCCACAACTACCTTCCTGAATGCAGAGAGAGAAGGCAGAGCTACCCACAGAACTTTGTCTTGAAAACATAAGCATGTAATGTGAGATGGAAAATGGGAAGCTGGGAAAGAAAGTTCTGGGGTTGAAAATTCTAATTACACAATATGCTTTCTCATTTGACATTTTCAATCCTATTATGGAGTGGATACCCTTTTTATCTTCATTTTACAGATGAAGAAACTGGGGCTCAGAGATTTTAAGTAACTTGACCATAATCACAAACAATTAGGGAGTCCATGAGGCAGAATTCATATCAGATATTTCAGAGACCAGTACATTATTTGCTATATTGGTTCCATCACTAGACTAATTAGATATACCCTGAGAATTCAAAGCAGCTGGAATTTTCTAATGTATTTATTATATTGTTTCACTTTGTTTTATTATTCATTTCCTTTTTAAAATGTATCCCCTGTATGTACATAACTTGTCTTAACTAATTGGATTCTAAACATCTTGAGGGATGAACCTTTTCTGCTATTGTGGATAAATTGCTGCAGTAGGGAAGACTTGGATTCAAAACTGACTTTGGTATCTTGATAGGTATGTTATATTAGCAAATTAAATAGTATTAGTTCTCAATTTCTCACTTCTAAAATGTGGATAATAGCTATACCTACTGCAAAAGGCTACTATGAGTAATAAATAAAGTAATTGGTGCAAAGTACTTCACAGACATCAATGACAATAAAAATGTAGGCTAGTAACATAAATAATATTTGGCAGAAAAAACAAACACAAAATAAATGTTACTTTAGGTCATCTTCATCTGATGAAAAATACTTTGATACTAACCCCATTATATTCCTTCTTCCTTCACTGTACATATATTGGAAGAAAGTAGACAGATCATTGCTTAAAAATAGTCTTGCTGAGGAAAAACTGCTCACCTGAAATTCTTTATCAAACTGTGCTAGGAAAGTCAGACATTTTCAGACAATCATTGATAAAGTGTTAGGAAAAAGATTAAGGCAAGAGCAGACTACGTGAACCTAACACTCTTCTTAGCGGCAATAGAACCTATAGAAAAGTCTATGAAGGTAACCTGTCATCTTTTTTTCCAGACATATGTACGTACCCATACATTTTATATTAAAAAAGATAACTTAGTCCTCACAGTCTTCACCAGGTCTTGGGCATTTTATATTAGTCTATAATTTGCCATTCCGTTGCCCGTTATAAATCTATAAAAGATTAGGTTTATATATCTTTTAGCCAACTCAAAAATCAAGTTTAGTCATCTTACTTTGGTTATAGTGATATAACACTCAGAGAGCATTCAATCACATCACTAGGTTAAATCAAATTCTAATAATATATCTTTGTATTTATTTGATTTTCAACCACATGCATTTTACCTACATTCAGGGAAGAGCAAAACTTATGGTTATCTGTAGTCGTTATTCTAATCTAAACATGTCATAAATAATTCTTGCTAAGGCAAGTTCCAAACTGTTTCCAGGGAAGAAAGTGTGAGTTAAATGCCTTCAGTTATGTATATATTATACTATTATAAAATATATTGTGCATGCATATGTGTGTGTGCAGATATATGTGTGTATTTATTGCAGAGAAAATAGAAAGAGGAGAAAAAGAAAAAGAGAGGAGAGGAAACTCAGCAATATGATCATGTTACCTAGAAAATTAAAGGATAAGACTTCATAAGTCTTTTAGTAGATAATAGATGAAGATCTGTTGAAGATTCTTCCTTAGCTACTAAGAACAGAATAGGCAACGGCACTCCTTAAACTCCCGATGCATTTGTCCAAATGATCTTTAATATGGCTCCTCATAGGTAATGATCTGGTGAAATTGGAGATTCTTTAAAGCTCCTTTGACAAAAATATATCATTAGACAAACTGCCATATCCTAAGATCTAAATGGCCGAAGATTTTTGTGTTCGTATCTCTCTTGTTCACCCAATGCCTTGAACAGAGTAGGCACTTAATAAATTCTCCTTGGATTGAGTCATGACACTGGATGTTAAGGTAGGTATTTGTCTTGATTACTTCCCCAGTTCCCATTTTAATGCTGTCATACTCATTCAAGCCACCTATTACAATATATTTTTTTGCTGAAAACTTTATATCTAGATCTTTCAATCCTCATTTCTCCCTAAAATTACTAACCTCTTCCCATCAATTTGTTTCTGTTTAGTTCAAGTTAGTAAAAAATTATTGAATACCTGTATCTTACTATGTATGGTATCTACAGTTGGGCAGTTCCATAGAGGGATATAAGCTTAAGTCTTTAGTTCCTATACTCAATAATTTTACTATCAGATGTGTAAAAAGTTTAAGACATCTGCTGGGCAGCTTCATGTACCTACCAATATATGTTTATTTACTGTTTTAATTAAATTTAATTAAGATTTTAATAAAATTTTAAAGGAAATTTCCAGTTTGTTGTCATTTTGTAGATGGACAGTTAGCATTGTACTTACTAACTTATAAAAATGGAACTTTCTTCTTTTCCTCCTATGAAAGGAGTCTACAACTTTGTTCATGGGATAATTCCTTCTTAAAAAAGAGGCAGGCACAGGTACAATTCCTGCTTAAGATTTCTTCCAGTTCTGTGAACCCAACAAATGTAAAGGTCCAAGATATGAGAGCATATATGAGATTATCCTTATTTATCACCACCGTGTCCCTGGTTCATATGCACATAGATGCACAAATATATATATATTATATATATAGAAATATATATATATATATCACTTTCCTATATACAATTACAATAAAATAAGTGATTTCTTAATATAGAATTTTATTTATTAAGATGGCGGCTTAGAGAAAGCTGAAGTTCAGATCTCCGGAAAACCCTTCCCGACCGATCTCAAACTAGAAGCTCCTAAGGCGCCGAAATTCAAAACGATCAACAGCACAGACCCTGGGAACCCTCCTCCTGGACCTGGACCCGGTTCAAAAGGTACGGCTCCCCTTAAAAGCCAGAACCCGAGATCCCTCGGACCTCAGGGGTAGGAGCGCAGAGTCCAAGGCTCCCGGAAGCGGCAGCCGCGCCGGGCTCAGAGAGCAGGGTCTGAGGAACAACAACCCTCAGGGTCTTCTACCCAAGTCCCAGTCCGGGTGAAAGTTACTGCCTGGGGCCTCCGCTGCAGAGAGCTGGTCAAAACAACAGCAACCCTCAGGGCGGGCAAGACAGCCTCACAGGCTGGATCCTGCTATCCAAGTCTCAGTGAAAGTCTGTGCTCTCGGAGCTTGGGGAAGCGGCAGCCCATCCCCCCGCAGGCCGACGAAACAGCCTCACGGCCAGGGATTCTGAAGGCAACTTCCGGAAATCGAGCCAGGGGGAGAGTGTGGCCTCGTGGTCCGACCCTTCCATTCCAGTTCCAGTGAGGCATATTCAGTTTAACCCAGGGAACGCTCATAGAACCAACATCTGCCCAGGACTAAAGCCTCTGATCACCAGACAAAGACAAGAAAAGCCAATCCTCCACGTTCAGAGATGACAAACTCCACAGAAGCCCCAAAATACCAAGAAAAATAAGAAGAAAGGGGCGACTCTGGACACATTCTATGGAGCCAAAATACAAAATACAGAGCAGATAGAAGAAGATATACAAGAAAATTCTCCAAAATCTTCCAAAGGAAATAGAAACTCTCCACAAACCCATGAAGAATTTGAATCAGAAAGGACCAAAAAGATGGAAGCCCTCTGGGAGGAAAAGTGGGAAATGATGCAAAAGAAATTCACACATCTACAAAACCAGTTTGACCAAACTGTAAAAGAAAACCAGGCTTTAAAGCAAGAACTAATAAAGCAAAGCCAAAACACCAAGAAATTAGAAGAGAACATAAAATATCTCACCGACAAGGTGATAGATCTGGAAAACAGGGGGAGAAGAGAAAATTTAAGAATAATTGGACTCCCAGAAAAAGCCATAAATAAACACCAAACTGGACATGGTGATACAAGATATAATCAAAGAAAATTGCCCAGAGATTCTAGAACAAGGGGGCAATACATCCACTGACAGAGCTCACAGAACACCTTCTACACTAAACCCCCAAAAGACAACTCCCAGGAATGTAATTGCCAAATTCCAAAGCTATCAAACAAAAGAAAAAATCCTACAGGAAGCCAGAAAAAGACAATTTAGATATAAAGGAATGCCAATCAGGGTCACACAAGACCTTGCAAGTTCTACGCTGAATGATCGTAAGGCATGGAACATGATCTTCAGAAAGGCAAGAGAGCTGGGTCTCCAACCAAGAATCAGCTACCCAGCAAAACTGACTATATACTTCCAAGGGAAAGTATGGGCATTCAACAAAATAGAAGACTTCCAACTTTTTGTAAAGAAAAGACCAGAGCTCTGTGGAAAGTTTGATACCGAAAATCAAAGAGCAAGGAATACCTGAAAAGGTAAATATTAAGGAAAGGGGAAAAATGTTATCTTCTTTTACTCAAACTCTCTTCTATAAGGACTACATTTATATCAACCTATGTATACTAATATGTGGGGAAAATGTAATGTATAAATAGGGGGTAAAGAAAGACCAAATAGAATAATGGTTCTCACACAAAGATTCACAGGGGAAGGGGAGGGGAAGAAAACTCCTATAAGAAGGAGAGGAAGAGAGGGGGGGGGTTACTTAAACCTCAATCTCAGGGAAATCAACTCTGAGAGGGAAAAACATCCAGATCCATTGGGATCTTGAATTCTATCTTACCCAACAAGGGTAAGGAGAAGGGAAAACCAAGGGGGGGAGGGGGAGAGGGAGAACAAAAAGGGAGGGAAAGAGAGGGGGGAGGGGGAGGGAACAAAAAGGGAGGGACTAAAAAGGGAAACATCAAGGGAGGGGACAAGGGGGACTGATTCAAAGTAAATCACTGGACTAAAAGGTAGAGCCGAAGAAGAAAAGGTTAGAATTAGGGAAGGCAATCAAAATGCCAGGGAGTCCACAAATGACAATCATAACTTTGAACGTGAATGGGATGAACTCACCCATAAAACGTAGACGAATAGCTGAATGGATTAGAATCCAAAACCCTACCATATGTTGTCTTCAAGAAACACACATGAGGCGGGTTGACACCCACAAGGTCAGAATTAAAGGATGGAGTAAGACCTTCTGGGCCTCAACTGATAGAAAGAAGGCAGGAGTGGTAATCATGATATCTGATAAAGCCAATGCAAAAATAGACCTGATCAAAAGGGATAGGGAAGGTAATTATATTTTGTTAAAAGGGACTCTAGACAATGAGGAAATATCATTAATCAACATGTATGCACCAAACAATATAGCACCCAAATTTCTAATGGAGAAACTAGGAGAATTGAAGGAAGAAATAGACAATAAAACCATACTAGTGGGAGACTTAAACCAACCATTATCAAATTTAGATAAATCAAATCAAAAAATAAATAAGAAAGAGGTAAAAGAAGTGAATGAAATCTTAGAAAAATTAGAATTAATAGACATATGGAGAAAAATAAATAGGG
This sequence comes from Monodelphis domestica, assembly GCF_027887165.1. Lineage (NCBI taxonomy): Eukaryota > Metazoa > Chordata > Mammalia > Didelphimorphia > Didelphidae > Monodelphis > Monodelphis domestica. The sequence continues at coordinate 412,274,380 of NC_077229.1, read as the reverse complement.
ATAAAAAGGAATACACCTTCTTCTCAGCACCACATGGCACATTCACAAAAATTGACCATACATTAGGTCACAGAAACATAGCACACAAATGCAAAAAAGCAGAAATAATGAATGCAGCCTTCTCAGATCACAAGGCAATAAAAATAATGATTAGTAATGGTACATGGAAAACCAAATCTAAAACCAATTGGAAATTAAACAATATGATACTCCAAAACCGTTTAGCTAAAGAAGAAATCATAGAAACAATTAATAATTTCATCAAGGAAAATGACAATGGCGAAACATCCTTTCAAACCTTTTGGGATGCAGCCAAAGCGGTAATCAGAGGCAAATTCATATCCCTGAAAGCTCATATTAACAAACAAGGGAGAGCAGAGATCAATCAATTGGAAATGCAATTGAAAAAACTCGAAAGCGATCAAATTAAAAACCCCCAGCAGAAAACCAAATTAGAAATCCTAAAAATTAAGGGAGAAATTAATAAAATCGAAAGTGATAGAACTATTGATTTAATAAATAAGACAAGAAGCTGGTACTTTGAAAAAACAAACAAAATAGACAAAGTACTGGTCAATCTAATTAAAAAAAGGAAGGAAGAAAAGCAAATTCACAGCATTAAAGATGAAAAGGGGGACAGCACCTCCAATGAGGAGGAAATTAAGGCAATCATTAGAAATTACTTTGCCCAATTATATGGCAATAAATACACCAATTTAGGAGAAATGGATGAATATATACAAAAATACAAACTGCCTAGACTAACAGAAGAGGAAATAGAATTCTTAAATAATCCCATATCAGAAATTGAAATCCATCAAGCCATCAAAGAACTTCCTAAGAAAAAATCCCCAGGGCCTGATGGATTCACCTGTGAATTCTATCAAACATTCAGAGAACAGTTAACCCCAATACTATACAAACTATTTGACATAATAAGCAAAGAGGGAGTTCTACCAAACTCCTTTTACGACACAAACATGGTACTGATTCCAAAACCAGGCAGGTCAAAAACAGAGAAAGAAAACTATAGACCAATCTCCCTAATGAATATAGATGCAAAAATTTTAAATAGGATACTAGCAAAAAGACTCCAGCAAGTGATCAGAAGGATCATTCACCATGATCAAGTAGGATTCATACCAGGGATTCAGGGCTGGTTCAACATTAGGAAAACCATCCACATAATTGACCACATCAACAAGCAAACTAGCAAGAACCACATGATTATCTCAATAGATGCAGAAAAAGCCTTTGATAAAATACAACACCCATTCCTATTAAAAACACTAGAAAGCATAGGAATAGAAGGGTCATTCCTAAAAATAATAAACAGTATATATCTAAAACCAACAGCTAATATCATCTGCAATGGGGATAAACTAGATGCATTCCCAATAAGATCAGGAGTGAAACAAGGATGCCCATTATCACCTCTACTATTTGACATTGTACTAGAAACACTAGCAGTAGCAATTAGAGAAGATAAAGAAATTGAAGGCATCAGAATAGGCAAGGAGGAGACCAAGTTATCACTCTTTGCAGATGACATGATGGTCTACTTAAAGAATCCTAGAGATTTAACCAAAAAGCTAATTGAAATAATCAACAACTTTAGCAAAGTTGCAGGATACAAAATAAACCCACATAAATCATCAGCTTTTCTATATATCTCCAACACAGCTCAGCAGCAAGAACTAGAAAGAGAAATCCCATTCAAAATCACCTTAGACAAAATAAAATACCTAGGAATCTATCTCCCAAGACAAACACAGGAACTATATGAACACAACTACAAAACACTCGCCACACAACTAAAACTAGACTTGAACAATTGGAAAAACATTAACTGCTCATGGATAGGACGAGCCAATATAATAAAAATGACCATCCTACCCAAACTTATTTATCTATTTAGTGCCATACCCATTGAACTACCAAAATACTTCTTCACTGATTTAGAAAAAACCATAACAAAGTTCATTTGGAAGAACAAAAGATCAAGGATATCCAGGGAAATAATGAAAAAAAACACATATGATGGGGGCCTTGCAGTCCCAGACCTCAAACTATATTACAAAGCAGCAGTCATCAAAACAATTTGGTACTGGCTAAGAAACAGAAAGGAAGATCAGTGGAATAGACTGGGGGAAAACGACCTCAGCAAGACAGTATACGATAAACCCAAAGATCCCAGCTTTTGGGACAAAAATCCACTATTCGATAAAAACTGCTGGGAAAATTGGAAGACAGTGTGGGAGAGACTAGGAATAGATCAACACCTCACACCCTACACCAAGATAAATTCAAAATGGGTGAGTGACTTAAACATAAAGAAGGAAACCATAAGTAAATTGGGTAAACACAGAATAGTATACATGTCAGACCTTTGGGAGGGGAAAGGCTTTAAAACCAAGCAAGATATAGAAAGGATCACAAAATGTAAAATAAATAATTTTGACTACATCAAACTAAAAAGCTTTTGTACAAACAAAACCAATATAACTAAAATCAGAAGGGAAACAACAAATTGGGAAAAAATCTTCATAGAAACCTCTGACAAAGGTTTAATTACTCATATTTATAATGAGCTAAATCAATTGTACAAAAAATCAAGCCATTCTCCAATTGATAAATGGGCAAGGGAAATGGATAGGCAGTTCTCAGATAAAGAAATCAAAACTATTAACAAGCACATGAAGAAGTGTTCTACATCTCTTATAATCAGAGAGATGCAAATCAAAACAACTCTGAGGTATCACCTCACACCTAGCAGATTGGCTAACATAACAGCAAAGGAAAGTAATGAATGCTGGAGGGGATGTGGCAAAGTAGGGACATTAATTCATTGCTGGTGGAGTTGTGAACTGATCCAACCATTCTGGAGGGCAATTTGGAACTATGCCCAAAGGGCGACAAAAGAATATCTACCCTTTGACCCAGCCATAGCACTGCTGGGTCTGTACCCCAAAGAGATAATGGACACAAAGACTTGTACAAAAATATTCATAGCTGCGCTCTTTGTGGTGGCCCAAAACTGGAAAACGAGGGGATGCCCATCAATTGGGGAATGGCTGAGCAAATTGTGGTATATGTTGGTGATGGAATACTATTGTGCTCAAAGGAATAATAAAGTGGAGAAGTTCCATGGAGACTGGAACAACCTCCAGGAAGTGATGCAGAGCGAGAGGAGCAGAACCAGGAGAACATTGTACACAGAGACTAATACACTGTGGTATAATCGAACGTAATGGACTTCTCTGTTAGTGGCGGTGTAATGTCCCTGAACAACTTGCAGGGATCCAGGAGAAAAAAACACCATTCATAAGCAAAGGATAAACTATGGGAGTGGAAACACCGAGAAAAAGCAACTGCCTGAATACAGAGGTTGAGGGGACATGACAGAGGATAGACTTTAAATGAACACTCTAATGCAAATACTATCAACAAAGCAATGGGTTCAAATCAAGAAAACATCTAATGCCCAGTGGACTTTCGCGTCGGCTATGGAGGGTGGGGGGGAGGAAAAGAAAATGATCTATGTCTTTAACGAATAATGCTTGGAAATGATCAAATAAAATATATAAAAAAAAAGAATTTTATTTATTGCAGAGAGGTAAGCATTAGAGAATTTCTAGGAAATTCAATATATTTAATATTTTCTAGAAGTGATTTATATTTGCATCATTGTCTTTAACATTTTAAACACAAAGAAACTATTCAAGCCCATCACTAGGTAGCTAATTTATACATATCTGTTAGGAGATTACAGACATATTGATAATATGGAGCTTGGGGCTATTTTTATTATCAGACAGTCTCATAACATCCCTCAAAACTTTTCCACCAGATGGTAACCAAGTTAAGTTGTGGGTGATATATTTTTAATGGATCAACGAATGCAAATAAAAATAACAAATGGCAATCAAACCTGCATTGTAGCAGAAGGTGAACCTTGGCTGAGATCCGAAGGGATGATTTCCCCCTAAGGGGATACAATGGCTTTATTAGGAACATTAGCTATGCGTGTATCCAAGGCACATCAAGTGCTTGTATCTTGATAGACTGTAGAGATGTGCTCATACCAACAAAATGAAATGTTACAGGGACAAATGTAAAGGCATCTATCTATCTATCTATCTATCTATCTATCTATCTATCTATCTATCTATCTATATCAGTTACAAATGTATACTATTGGAGAGATCTGTTTTGCCAAAAGTTCATTTGAAGAGAAAATGTGAAGCAGGAGGGTGAAAATGTCTGCTTAAGAGAAAAAGAGAACATTTAAAAATTTTTATTGATAGATATATCTCCCTTGCCTAGAAATCATACTTTCTTACTTTCCCTCCAAGAATGACTAGATCTCTTTAAAGCTTGTCTTTGTTCTTTATGGGACTTATATTTTAGTTCTTATTGCTGTCCTTGACAATTACTTTATTTTTTCTATATTTTGTATTTAACCCTATTCCTATCATTTCCCTTAAATAGAATGTACACAGTTTGTGGGTTTGGATGAATGTATAGTCTGTACCTTCCTTTGAATCCCAAACAGTACAATTTCTGACACACAGAAGACTTGATAAATGTGGAAGGAAGGAAATTATTTTTTGAGAGTATAACCACATCTGGTGTGACAGAGACTGGCACATAAGAAAAGTGCTAGGCTGAAGAGTGTGTGGAACTGATCACCTCAACAGGGGGGAGGGGCACCTGGAGGGGGGATGTGGAGGAGCAGAAGATTATGGTGGGAAGAGCAGTTGGGAGAATTGGAAGAGAGAAGGTGGAAAAAGACTTTCTCCTGAGGGTTACTCACTTTTTCCTACTTGTGACTGGAAATCTTTCCCCCCAACATTTCCCAATTGAAAAGACTCTTGAAGAGGAAGTCTGAGAAAGTCATTTTAAATCTCTATCCGACTTTACTTCAGCTCCTGTTGCCCTGAATCTGAACTGTGGCCAAGGGGCCAAACCTAGGGTGAGTCAACATGACTTTCTCTCAGGGGGCTCATGTTGTCCCCCTGAACTTGAGAATGGAGGGAAAAGGGTTTTAGATAGAGAGGGACCCCCTTTTCCCCGCTTTCCTCTCCCATTCTTTCCCTGCCAGTTATTCTTTGTATTATCCTGATTGAGTTAAGTTGACATTAAATAGTTGACTTTTCCGCCAAGCTGTGAATCAAGTGTGAGTGAACAGATCAAGGGGAGACCTTTTGGTCTTGAGTAATGGAGGGGAGACAAGAGGGACAAGAGCACATCTGGGAGAGCAGCCATAGCTAAGGAGGGAAGGCAGAAAGGGGAAAATATTCAAACTCCCTCTCTTCTCTCTGAGCCAACTCGTTATATCTGCTGTCTCCCCTGAACTCCACTTTGAGAAGGGGGGGTCTTCACTCTTCTCCTCTCTATTCTGTCTGAAAGACTGAACCCCTTGGCTAAAATTAAACAACCCCTCAAATACTTTTTTTTTTTTGAGAGTATAACCACATCTGAAGTATGTTTAGGCCTGGGTATCAGATCTTTTAGAAAATATTGATTGACATTTAATCAAAATATGGTGACCTGGACTTCTTATAAAATAGAAGATAGAATTGGAAGAAAAAACCTAATCGTCAATATATCTCCATGAAAACAATAGAAATATTCAAAAGAAGTATTTTCCCCCCCAAAATGTTAAAATATTAAAAAAATAAATGGACCATGGAATAATTCTGACACAATGAAACAATATTATAGATTAAGAATAATTATCAGAATGGTAAGGATTTATAAACTGTAACATGTAAGCAATATGAAAGGTATAAAGCAAGCATGATATTTATCTCAGTGAAAAGAAGGTTAGATGGTTGTATATACATGTATACACACACACATACATACAAAAGGCTAGGAGGTGAAAGAAAGATTACATTATTCTGAGTTGTTTCCAAGGATAGGACCAAGTTCATTCATTTATAGACTTGTGAAGAAAAAAAAATGTATATAACTGAAAGTTCCTACAAGAACTTGTAATGAAATATGAAAGTAAACATGAGAGATTGACTTTAAATTAGTAGCAAAAGTAAACAAATTTATTTCCTATTCAACAATTCAAAGCCAAAAGCACTTCTATATCTACTAGGTACAAAGCACTTTCAGAAGATTTGGAGATACAAAGGAGCTATAAGCAACAATATTTGTCTCTAAAGCACTTATATTCTAAACAGACTGAAAACATATACATAACAAAATAATAAGAGTAATTTGAGGAAGGCAAGAACACTGACAATAGACAGAATCTAAAAAGGCTTTGTCTGAGATACTATAATCTAGTAAGAGTCACGGAGGAGATCTAAGAGGTGGAGATGAAGAATTAGTGTATTCCTCGCATGGGGTCTAAGCTACACAAAGGCAAGGTAGTAGGAAATAGAATGCATGTTTGGGGAATCAACTGTACACCAATTTAAATGGAATATAAAATAGCAAATGATAGCATATTAAATATGATAACATAGAAATATGATTAATAAATATGTATGTATGTATAACCCAGTGGAATTGCTTGTCAACTCTGGGAGGAGGGTGGGATGAGGGGAGGGAGAAAACATGAACCATAGAGCCATGTAAAAAATTAAAAATAGAAATTTAATAAGGATCTTTGATTAGATGGAACCCCTTCTTTTGACAAGAAAATGCATATTGCATACCTCTTAACTGTTAAAATTATTTTATTATTGTTTAGTATTCAGTCCTGTTGGACTTTTCATGACTCCATGAACCATAGTATATCAATTCTATCTAATCAATTTTCTTAGGAGAGATACTGCAGTGGTTTGCCATTTCCTTCTCCATTATAAATAGAGGTAAATCACTTGTTCAGGGACACACAGCTAGTAAGCGACAGGCCGAATTTGAACTTAAGTCTTGCTGACTCCAGACCTGGCACCCTATCCACTGTGTCACCTAGCTGCCTCTGTTAGAATACTACTTTATATTAATTCCACATTTGCTTTTTTATAACTTCCACTGATCACTTCTAGTCCCAGGTTAAGCAAAACAAAGTCATTCATTCATTTAGGATAAAATGCTTGAAGGCAGCTATGATATATCTCAAGTCAGTGGTGTCTTTTGAGAGATTAGTTTCATTTGAGATAAGGTAATAGAAGCTAGACTGGAAAAGAGGGGAGCAGGCAATAAAGAATACTTAGTTGGTGAAGAAGTGGAGAGGTATACATACATACATGTATATGTAAATGTACATTTTTAGAAGTCTGAATGAAGGAAAGAGAAAAGAGATGTTATAAGTGAAATGACTTGTAGACAATGTTTGTTAATACTATGTAAAGATATTAACCAGTCTTTTGTCAATCCTATTATGGAAATGATTTAATATTGTCTGAACTAAAAGCAGTCCTCCCAAAGAGTAGCCTTAGAAGAAACAAATACATTATATATATTTTTGAGTTAGGAGACAATCATTCCTTAATGACATTTCAGATTGTAGGCAAGTCCAGTGGTCTCACTGATATTTTTTTTCTTTTCCTGACATTTAATTCTTCCATTTATCTCCATTCCTCTCATGTTTATTGATTTTACTTCTTTTATCACTGGCCATTGACTAGTGGTGTCCATAGTTATGCATAAGTAGTATTGATCCTGAGGGAATGACCCTCTAATGGGTGTCAGCTAAGGTCAGGAGCAGAGTATGGCCCTTCCTTGATTTTTGTTAATTTGGTTTATTGGGATTTTGCTGTTCTTATTTTTAGATGAGGAAATGGATTGGTTACAGAATGAGAGGATATTTTTAATGAATTCATTATTTGAACTGGTCATGGTCAAGGTGGCATTGTTGTCCTTTTTCTAGATTGGGTGGGATAGCACACCCTGTCAAGACACACTTGACTTTTGGGTATTTCTGTCAAAAGGTACTCTATTCTCTTGGATGCTTGCTGGGGCTACACATACTCAGCCCTAGCCAATTTGCAGGGCAGTAAGTGCAGACCTGATACCTTTGGTTTCTTTTTTTTTTTAATTAAAATTAAAATTTATTTATTGAGAATATTTTCCCATGGTTACATGATTCATGATTTTTACCACCCCTATTCCTTCCCCCCTCAGCCAGCTGACAAGCAATTCCACTGGATTATATATGTATCATTGTTCAAAAGCTATTTCCATTTTATTCATATTTGCAATAGTGATCTTTTAACACCAAAACCCCAATCATATCCCCATCAAACCACATAATCGATCATATGTTTTTATTCTGTGTTTCTGCTCCCACAGTTCTTTCTCTGGATGTGAACAGCATTCTTTCTCATAAGTTCCTCTAGATTGTCCTGGATTATTCCACTACTACTAGTAGAAAAGTCTGTTACATATGATTTTGCCACTGTTTCACTTCGTCTGTACAATGTTCTCCTGGTTCTGCTTCTTTTGCTCTGCCTCAATTCCTGGAGGTTTTCCCAGTTTACATAGAAATCCTACAGTTAATCATTCCTTTCAGCACAATAGTATTCCATCACCATCAGATAGCACAACTTGTTCAGCCATTCCCCAATCAATGGATACCTTGGGTTTCTTTTGACGGCTCTTCTTGGTTACAAAGGGAGGTAGGAGGGGAGAACTAATCAGAATTCATGGGCTTGACATTTTCCAGTGAAGAAAACTATTTTTGTTTTCAAAAATTTCATCTACCAAAATGATTGGTGTATTTTAAGAAGAAAATTTTACAAAACTTATTTGAATGGTTCCATGTTTGCCCTGTTTGTAAAGCTTTCAACTTCCAAATGCTAATACAGAATATTTTTTTAAAAAGTAAGAAAAAATAGTGGAAATAATAGACATTTGTACTATGCTACTAACTAGAAAAAAGGAATTTGTCTTAGACAAATCCAAATGATTTTAGTTACAGATCCAACTTCTATTAAATTCTATCTTTGTGACCTTAGACAAATCACTTACCTCTCTGACCCTTTATGTCCTTTCCTTTTAAAGGAAAGAATTGAAAAAGATGTTACTTGACTTCCCTATTAGCTCTAGATTTATGTCCTTATGAGGCAATGAATCTATAGTCCTATGACAATTTCATGGAGTGATTGTTCCTTAATACAGAACCAGGAGGACAGCTAGGTGGCTCAGTGGATTGAGAACCAGGTCTTGAGATGAGAGGTCTTAGGTTGAAATCTGGCCTCAGACAATTTCTAGCTGGTTGACACTAGGCACATCACTTAACCCTTGTTGTTTCACCCTTACCACTCTTCTAACTTGGAACAGATACAGAATACTGATTTTAAGATGGAAGGTAAGGGTTAAATTAAAAGAAAAAAAAAGAATCTAAAGAATTTTAATAGCAAAGATTCTACTCCTTTCCCTGACCCATTCAGCAACGACTCTCTTAAATTTACAGAACACTCACAGAGCTCTGTGGTCTACTTATCATATACTATTTTGGATTACTCTATGTATCTTCTTCCCCCTCTTCTTCCACAGACTAGATTACAAATTCCTTAAAGGGAAGTATAGGTCTGGAGGCTCATTCCCTCAAACACAATTCAAATAATTGAGAAGTGTAGTTATCTACTATTCCTCTCAGAATTCTGAGAATAATCCCAAGGGATTGGGGGTATTTTTCTAATATTGTTGCTTAGAAGTTTCCATCTGTGTCAATATCTCCCTAATATTTTTAGAATCATTAATAAAATTATATTTATAAAGGAATATTTAATGAGGACCATCGTATTGCAAAGACAAAAGGATAATATAATTTTAAACCCTTTTCTTCTTTCTTAAACTTAATACCAGTACTAATTCTGAGGCAGAAGAACAGTAAGGGCTAGGTAATTGATATTAAATGTCTTGACCAGGGTCATACAGTTAGGAAGTGTCGAAAGCCACATTTGAACCCAGGTCTTCCAACTCAAGGCCTGGCACTCTTTCCACTGAGCCACCAAGCTGCTAATAATGTCTTCTTAAACAGGGACTACACACTTATTTACTACTTTACAACTTCTTTACTACTTTAATGTCTGACTTCAAACAAATTGAAAGCTTTTGAATTCTCCCTGCACCTCAACTTTACCACCATGTTTACTTCTGAGTTGGATCCAGGATTGATGAGTCTCTCCTTTCCTTATAAGATAATATGTCTCTTGTTAGATTAGTTCCCTGCTGGGCTAGGTCAAGCAGTTGTTCCTGAAGTTTATTCCTCATTGTGCTCAGTTAATTTAGCTGCAAACAAAATCTATAATCTATTCCAGCATTGGCAAAGGTTTTCAAGTTCAAGTGCCCCGAGGGCAAATTCAAGCTGTCTGTGAGCTTCCCCATCTTTCCCAGAGAGAGCTAAGCTTTAGGTGGCTGGACAGAGGGGTAGGGCATGCAAAAATGGCCTCAGGAACTGGGGAGAGGGGAACAGAGCAGCTCCTCTCTGCCAGGGATGGCACTCATGCCAATACTTTTCTAAAGCTGAACTATTCCACTCAGGTGTGTCCTGCTTAATGTCCAGCAACAAGCTGGGGTGTGGTGGGAATTTTATATACCTATACACTCTTAAATTCAATCTGCATTATAAACATTTTCTCTATCATTTTCTTTAGTACAGACAATGAACAAAAGGGTAAAGTACTGATTTAGATTTACTGATTTAATTTCCAACTTCTGAGATGCAAGTACTAATACTGAAAAATTTAGCAATGGACTTCCATGAACTGATAAAAAACTACACACTCCTGAAATACCGTCTTCAATGTTCATTCATCTAAATTCAGAAGTGCATAAACATAACAGAGACATAAGAAAAGAAGTTCCTTCCTATTAAAGAAAAGTACAGTTGGTGGACTGAAGGGAGAAAGGCCTGGAGGTCCCTTCCTCACCCAGTGGTCCAAAGCAGTTCTTATCTCTTTTCCAGAGAATAGAGAGTATTTGTCTAAAGCTTCTGAATGCACACTCAGTTTCACTTCAGCAGGAAGTTAAAGAGGTTTTCAACGAAAAGTAAGATATCAGGAAGCATTTTAAGGATACCTGCACATGCTTTGAAATGGGGAGGAAAAAGTTCCCTTCATCACACATTTCTGGAAATACATCTGTTCACTAAGCCTCTACCAGTTGGTACCAAATGGACTCTATTAGACAGCTCCAAGAACTAGATTCTCTTTGGCCAGTCCTCCTACTACACAGGAAATGCTTCTATTAAAAAAAAAAAGGTTGCCTTTCCTCCAAAACTCAGCCCAGTATTCTGCATATAGTCATTATAGAATAAATGATTGTTGGCTTAAATTGGATAGGGTAAGATATAGTCCTATACTACAAAATAGTGAGTATGGTTGTTATTCCCTCTCTGAGCGATTTATGATGAAATTAAATTTTAAATGTTGCTGTCACCACCCTCATCCTCCCCTCCACTGTAATAATTTTTCATGCCTCTTTATGTTATATAATTTACCCTATTCCATCTCTCTCTTCCCTTTTCTCTTTGCAATCATCTTTTTCACCCCTTGATTTTTTTTCAAATCATATCATCATTATCAGCTTACCCCCCAACCCTCTGTCTAAGTATATTCGTTCTATCTGCTCTATTTCAAAGAATAATGTTAAAGAATTACAGATATCTTCTTTCCATGTAGGAATACATAGAGTTTGATCTTATTGGGTCAAATTAAATTTTCTTTTTCTTATTTACCTTTTTAGGCTTTTTTTGGGTCTCATGTTTTGTCTTCAAATTTTTTAATTCTATTTTTCCCCCCAGGAATTTGTAGAAATCTTCTATGTTATTAAATGACCACCCCCCCCCCCCAAAGAATATACTCAGTTTTGCTATATCTGATAGGTGATTCTGGATTGTAAACCTAGAACTTTCACCTTCCTGAATATCATATTCAATGCCTTCTGATCCTTTAATGTGGAAGTCACTAAGTCCTGTGTGATCCTGATTGTATCTCCATGATATTCAAATGGCTTCTTTCTGTTTGTTTGCAGTATTTTCTCCTTGGCTTGGGTGCTCTTGAATTTAGGTTTTATATTTCTAGATGTTGTTATGTCAGGATTTTTTTTTCTGGAGGTAATCTGTGGATCTTTCAATTTCTTTTTTATTTTCTTCAAGAATATCTGGGCAGTTTTCTTTGATAATTTATGGATATCTGGATGTCTATTATGATGTTCAAGCTTTTTACCATCATGGCTTTCAGATAGTCCAATAATTCTTAAATTGCCTATCTTGGATCTATTTTCCAGGTCAGTTGTTTTTTAAATGAGAGATTCCTGTTTTCTTCTGTTTTTTTTTTAATTCTTTGGATTTTGTTTTATTGCTTCTTGATGTCTCATGAAACTATTAACTTCTATTTGCATAATTCTAATTATTATGGAATGATTTTCCTCCATCAGCTTTTGAGCCTCTTTTTTCATTTGGTTCATTTCCTCTTGCATTGCTTTCATTTCTTCATTTTTCCTTTTCCCCTTTTAATTGCTTTTTGAAATCCTCTTTGAGCTCTTCCAGAATCTGCGTCCAATTCATATTTTTCTTTTGGACTTTGAGTGTGTTAGCTTTGCTTTCACTGCCCCCTTCTGTGTCTGTGCCTTGTTCTTTGTCTCTGTATATATTCTCTATTTAAGTGCATTATTTTTGTCTCCTCATTTTTCTAACCTTTTTATAGATAGGCTCTGTTCTCTTGGAGTTTAGGGTACCCTCTTAAGCTTCAGTCCTTACGTAATGCTACTCTTAGCTTTATTTCTGGGTTTCTGCCAGTTTCAGTTCTACCAAAATGTTATGATGGCTTGAGGGCTGGGAGTTCTAAGAGCCACATTCACTGCTCATTAAATTAACCTTGAGACTGCTGAAGGCTGAAATTCTCACCTCAAGCTTTTGGTCTCACTCTGGGCGCCATGAGGTCATGCACACAGCAAACTGCCCTACCCTTGAACCTTTGACAAGAGGCTCAGGGGGTATAGCTTTTGGTCCAACAATTACCCCAAATTGGGATCTATGTCCTCCCCACAGGTCCCAGCTGGGACTTCTGGCCTTAATCTGGACTCACATAGATCAGACTGCCTTAGCACAGATTTCCCTGGTCTAGAATTCTGGATCTGCTGCAGATTTTCTTGCAACCTCAAAGGGCATGTGTTGGCTTGGACTGCTCTGTGCCCAAATAGGGTCTCAGGGTCTGGATGTTGCATTGGGCTTAATTTCAGAACTTGGCACAGCAGAGGTGGGATGGTGGTAGAGGTGGGACTTGCTCTTGATTCCCTGTTGTTGCCTCCTGCTGGCTGTATTTCTTTCTCATCCTGAGGCTCTGGATGTTCTGTCTACCTTTTAGGTTTGTCTCTTTTTGAAATTTGCTTCATTCTGTCTCCGTATTGGTTCTTTAACTTCTGCATTCATTTTGTGGCGTTATTTTAAGATTAGTTGGAGGGGATTCTCTTGGTGGTTTCCAGCTTCAAGCATGATTTCAAAAATGCATATATGCATGCAAGGAAATATTTTTTCTTATTGTCACTGATGCCTTATGCTTTTGTAAACTTTTAAAAATATATTTTTGTTGTCAGGCAAAACACACTTCCATATAGGTCATTGTTGTAAGAGTAAACTCATACATAACCAATACCCCAAAATAAAACCATAAATACACTGATGTGAAAGACAACTCTGACAGTCCTTTCTCTGGAGGTGGATAGCATTGCATGTCATAAGTATTCCAGGATTATCCCAGATCATTGCATTGCTGAGAGTAGCCAAGTTTTCACAGATAATCATTGTTCAATATTGCTGTTACTGTGTATAATGTTCTCTCAGTTCTGCATATTTGACTGCATCAGTTCCCCTAAATCTTCCCAGTTTTTTCTGAAATCATCAGAGGAAACAAAGTTTATTTTGGTATCATCAGTGTTAAGATCTCATTTTGTACATGTCTAAGCTTAATATATTCCCTTTTATTCCATCACCAACATGTACTACAATTTGTTCAGCTATTCCCCAATTGATGAATAATTTCCTAATTTCTACTTCTTTGCCACTATAAAAAGAGCTGCTATGAATATTTTTGTACAAGCAAGGTCTTTCCCCTTTTTTTATCTCTTTGGGATACAGGCCCAATAGTGGTATTACCAGATCAAAGGATATGCACAATTTTATAGGCCTTTGTATGTAGTTCCAAATTTTTCTCCACAATGTTTGGATCATTTCACAACTCCACCAACAATGCATTAGATTCCCAATTTTGCCACATCTCCTCCAACATTTATCACTTTCCTTTACTGCCATATTGGCTAATCTGATAGGTGTGAGGTGGTACCTCAGTGATGTTTTAATTTGCATTTCTCTAATCAAGAGTGATTTAGAACATTTTATATGATTATTTGTGGTTTTTATTTCTTCATCTGAAAATTGCTTGTTCATATCATCTGACCATTTGCCAATTGAGAAAAGGCCTGTATTCTATAAATTTGAGAAATTAGACCTTTATCAGAGACATTTATTATAAAAAATTTCCCCCAGTTTGTTGTTTCCCTTCTAATCATTAGTTTTCTTTGTGCAAAAGTTTTTTATTTTTTTAGAAAAAATTTTAATTAGTCAATTTAGACTATTTTTCCCTTACAAAAGAGTTTTTTTTAATGCAATATTGATTTTACGTCTCATAGTACTCTCTATCTCTTGTTTGGTGATAAATTCTTCCCTTCTCCAAAAATCTGCCAGGTAAATTATTCTGTTTTCCTAATTTAGTAATGGTATCACTCTTTGTATCTAAATCATTTCTCTCTTTTGTTCTTATCTTGGTATAGGTTAGTAATGACAAACCAATTAGAGACTGAGTGCCAAAACTGCAACCCTTAAGCCACATATGAGGGTTACCCCAGACAGGGGAGGAAGTACTCCTATTGGAATGCTGGGCAGAGGAGTGGGTCATGTGAGAAATATACTCAGGAAAGTGTGGAGAGATAGGGAAGGGAGTAGCCCCCTCTGGAATGCTCTAGCACATGTGCCAAAGGTTTGCCAATACAGTAGGATATGAGATATCAGTCTTTACCTAAGTTCTGCCATATTGTTTTCCAGTTTTCCCTGCAGTTTTTGTTAAAGAGTGAATTCTTATTCCATAAACTTTGATCTTTGAGTTTATCAAATACTAGGTTTCTAAGGTCATTTAACCCTTTATGTTGTGCATCTAATCTACCAAGAATGGTCTGCCATTCTATTCCTTAGCCAATATCAGATTGGTTTTGATGATTGCTGCTTTAGAGTACAGTTTTAAATGCACTAATTGTTGGCCACCATCCCTAGTCTCATTTCCTTTCTACTCTTTATAGAGCCAGATAGATTGCTATTTACTCTTTGAGCCAGTTACTATAAGAGTAGAGTTTAAGCATTATTGTTAACATCCTCATCTTCCCCTCCACCATAATAATTTTCATGTCTCTTTAGGTGAGATAATTTACCCATTTCTATCTTTCACTTCCCTTTTCTCTCACTTCATTCCTCCTTTCACTTTTTTTTTGCATATCATATCATCCTAATCAGATTATTTCTGTACCCTATGTCTATATGTATTGTTTTTAATTGCTTTATTACTAATAAGAATTTTTAGGAATTACAAATGTCTTCTTTCCATGTAAGAATACATACACTTTGACCTTTTCGAGTCCCTTAAATTTTTGCTTTCTTATTTATCTTTTTAGTTTTCTTAGGTCTTGTGTTAGGACTTCAAATTTTCTCTTTAGGTCTGGCCTTTTCATCAGGAATGCTTGGAAATCTTCCATTTTATTGAATATCCATTTTACTCCTGAAAGAATATACTCAGTTTTGCAGGATAGGTGACTCCAGGTTGTAAATCTAAATATTTTGCCTTCTGGAATATCATATTCCACACATGATCCTTTAATATGAAAATTGCTAAATCTTGTATAATCCTGATCATAGATCCAGGGTATTTGAATTTCTTCTTTCTGGCTACTTTAAGAATCTTCTCCTTTGCCAAGAGTCTCTTGAGGAGATGTCATTGAGGATTTCTTTCTGGAGGAGACTTGTGAATTCATTCAATTTCTATTTTACTTTCTTGCTCAAAAATGTCTAAGCAGTTTTCTTTGATTTTTTTTTAATTGATGGCTCAGATTCTAGGCTCAGGCTCCAGTTTAAGTTTTTGGTCTCACTATGGGCTTGAATAAATCAAGCATACAGCACACTGCAGACTGCCCTGCTCTGAGGTTCCACCTTGAGCTTTAGCAAGGGCCATCCAGGCTCCTGCAGGCCAGCACCCAGGGACTGACCCTGCCAGGGATCTGGGGCTCAGCTCTGGATGTCTAGACTGCCTCAAACTGAGATTCAGGTCCTTTCCGAAAGCCTAGGCTGAGACACCTGACCTCACACTGGCCCCACACTGATAAGACTGTTCAGCAAAAATTCACAAATTGCTTGGGGCTGGAATTCTGGACCTTACCATAGGTTTGCTTGAAACTTTGCTTCTTTCACTCCTGTGTCCATTTCTGGCCTTATTTTAAGATTGGTTGAAGAAGATTCTCATGGTGGTTTTGAGGTTCCCTGCTTCTACCCTGCCATCTAGGCTCCACCCCTCAGTACTCTCAATGGCTTATGCTTTGGTAGTTATAACTGTATTATCCCAATGTGGCTTTATTGTTTTCTTTTTTAATATGAATTTTTAAATCATCAATAAACATTTTAATAAATGCAAAATGTTATATGAGAAATGAGACTTCCAAAGAGTTTGGTTTTCAAAGTAATATCAGTTACCTACTAAATGTAATTATATATGCATTCATGTGTATGTATAAATTATATATTATAATATAATTAACATTATATATATATGTATACACATGCATACACACAACATTGTAGGTCCCACTATTTCATGGGAGATACATTCTGGAGATGGCTAAACCCATATACATAAGTAAACACCTGCTGACCTGATGTATATTATGATTTTCTTGATTATGCATATATATACTGAAGTTTAATTAATAAATGAAACAGAGTAAGACATTACCAACACTAAATACAGTAATCAAATATATTTTACATTATTATACAGTACTATACTCTCAAGGTATAGGGATATTTAAGGAGAACAAGTAGCTCTGGTGGGATGGCTTCCTTGTCCCTTTCCAGGGCTGCTCATTCATCATTAGTGCACACCTAACACAACTCTCATCTGTCTCCAAGATGCCACAGTGGTCACACTTTAGAAGATCCATCTTAGCAGACAAGTCAAACGAGGTAGAGGGTAACCAATGGACTACAAACCCATCAGTTAATCAGGGAAGTGTCTACCCAGGCATGTGAAGACTTTCCCTGGAGGAAGTGGTGGATGAGAACAATTTGTCCCAATGGCAATTGAGGTGGCTAAAGCAGGAGTTGTGGAATGCTTCAATCTTGGTTAGGCATAGAAGATACCAAAGTCATTAACGCCATCACCAAATATTCTGCCTTTTGTTCTGCTACTGGGCTGTTGATGACTCTGGAAGAGAGAGTGAGACCAATTACTTCTTGTAACTCTATCTCAAATCCAATTCATGCAAAAGTCAACATCACCCCATGATGTCATGAGTTCTTTTTGAAAATTAAAGACAAAAAATAACTCTCTATCTGTCTGTCTGTCTGTCTGTCTGTCTGTCTGTCTTTCCTTCTTTATCTACTCTGCGTCTGCTTCTCTGTCTCTCTTCATGTTTCTTTCTGTCTCTGTCTCTCTCATAGACAAGTCACATATTGTTTTATATACTGTACTTAGTAGCTAAAATATTTTTCTATTTATTTGCACCCTCTTTTGAATTTTTTTTTTCTGAGCTTAAATTTTTTTAACCAATGTTCTAATTATTGTGTATTACTGTTCATTAATCTACCACTCTTCTAATTGAAATTCTGGCTTGTAAAAATATGTATAGATCATTTAATATCACATTTTCCCCAAAATATTTCCATGTCTCCTTCCTTACTCAGTATACCTTGAATATTTTGGAATGTGTCAGAAAAAACAATGTTTTAAAAGATTAGTGCATGACCTTTTTTTTTGAAATTGTTCTAATGATTTTCTATCATTTTAAAAATGTGGTAATGTTTTCATCAAGATGTTCTACTTCCTCAGGCACATGTGCTCTACATTATTATCATTATTATTTTTGGATGAAAAAGTCCTTTGAAAGTCTGCTTAAACCAATGGAGTTCTTTTCAGAATAATATTATATAGAAAATATAATCCAAGGCAATACTGAATTATTGAAAGTAAAGATTTATTTTTTCCCAAGTTACTTTATAGATTCCCCCTTGTAATTTATCCTTAGAGGTTTGTTGGCCCCATGTTAAGAAATTCTGCTCCAGAGACAGTCTTGTATTTTAGAACTTGTACCTTTTTAGAGGCTACATTTAAAAGTAAATTGTTTGGAAACAAAATTCTGACCATGCACATATTGTATCTTAGCTATGTCTGCACTATTCACTTCAAAGGTTTGTACAAGACAAGAAATACTATTCACTAATAATACAGTGCTTTTACTTTTTACAAAGTGCTTTCACATACATTATCTGATTTACTACTCATGAGAGTCATATAAGGCTGGGAGTATCTGAATTATGAGCTCTACCCTAAGGAAGAGAAATCAGCTGGATAAAGAGGTTAAAAAACAGCTAATGGAGTCCCAGGGAAATTATGCAAGATACTCAAGATTGAAACACGCACAGGGGTCATAAGTGGTTATGGTGAGATTTATCCTCAGTCTTGAGATTCCAAATCCAATGCTATTTCCTCTATATCATGCGTGGCAAAAAGTATTAGTCAATTGCATGAGGAGAATAGTGGAAATGTCCAATAGTGAACATTTCATCCAATTTACCAGGGGTTCACTTCCAATTTATTAAATGAGTATAACAGTGCTAAGGAAACAAGGATAAGTCTCTGGTCCAAAGGAGTTCTGTTGGAAAAGATTTATACAAACAAATACAAAATACTTTCAGGGTCAGAGCACAAACTGGTCGATTAGGAAAAGGTTTGCAGAGGATGTAGCACCTGAGTCAAGCCTTGAACACAACTAAAGACCCCAAGCAGAGACCAAAAAATGCATACATTCCAGGCATTTGGAGCAGACTGTAAATGGCATTTATGCTGAAAATAGAATGAAAAGTCTGGGGAACAGCAAGCAGACTAATTTGACTAGTAACATATTGTATATAAATGAATGTATGAATGAATGAATGGATAAATGAAAAAGCATTTGTTAAATGCTCCCTACTTGCCAGAAAATATAAAATAAATTTAACAGAGGTACTCTAGAGAGATTATAGAGGGCTTTAATGACTAGGATGAGGAACTTGAATTTCATCCTGGAGGCAAGAGAGTCCCTGAAGGTTTTTGAAGAGGGTAATGACAGAGCTTTTTGCTTTATAAAAATTATGTGGTAGCTTTATGAAGGATGAGCTAGAGTGTGGATAGGCTAGAAACTGGGAGACCAATTAGTAGCCTGTTGAAATACCTAGGTAAGAGTTGTGTCCCAATTGGTCTTGTAAGTTGGTTTTATAAGTAAAGAAAAGGTAAGAGATGTAAGGGGAAAAAAGGAGAACTATTTGTCTTATTACTATAACATGTACTGAGTTCTGTATAAATTACCTATTCCAGTGTGACCCAAATTAATTGCCAAGTCAGAAACTACCATATGTGAGAATCTTATGAAGGAATTGTATCTGGGTTTGCCTAAATGCTGACACCAAATAGCCAATAAATTGTTTTGCAGCATAAGTATTTTTCTGTTTATGTTTAATGGCAAAGTGAGGACAATTGGAGGACTTCTCTCGGACCAGCTCATTCAGCAAAATTAAGTGAACTTTGTTTCCTGTTCAAACAGTTTAGCAATCATGTCTGTTATGTGACTAATTTATGTCAAACATGTCAAAAGCATTTTGGCAGAAACAATGAATTCATTGTGGCATCAGCCTCCTTTCAGTTCAATACACAGGTGCATATGTAAGTGGACAAAACACTGAACACATCTACTAGAGGTTTGGGTTTGTGATCAATGTAATTTCAAAAAGGCAACAATATAGGATCTAGACTATATTTTTAAACCAAACTTTCTGTTGTTTTGGAGTTCCTTTGGCTGTATGCAACATTTCCTTTCATTATTATGTACTAGGAAGTCATCACATGTAAACAGGCTTGTTTGCAAAAGATATATAGCTTTTTAAAGCTACCCACTCTACTCCCCATCACACACACACACACATATAACTTGAGGAGAGAAAAGGGAAAATTCAGTGCAGTCTCATACATTATTGAAGCAGATCAGGTCTACAAATATCTAGATATTTGGTGATGTTAAGTGGATAAAATGATTGCGCAAACCTTCCTTATCTGGTCTAACATATGAAGTTCAAACTGTATTTTGATTCACTGTTTCATATATTTGGATACTGAAATTATCTTATATATTTCTATTCTAACACTTTCTTTTTACATATGAAGAAACTTACAGGAAGACGTGGCCTAGTCAAAGTGTTACTAATGAAAATTTACAGACCCAGTATCTGAATTCAGGATCCCTGATTGTAAATCTAATCATACTTTTTCTATGATTTGTAACCATTCCTGTCCTTGATGATCATCTGAAGTCATAGCAATTGTAACATGTGCAATTTGCTTGACACATTCATATATAGTCTTTTGTTGTTATTTAACTTTGCAAATGAACTTGTATTCTGTGGCCTTCCATGGTTCTCCTTGGACCCACAAAAAGATCATAAGCAAATGGAAAGTTTAAGATCATATCTTATAATCCTTGGAATTCTCCACAGTTATTAACACAGTACCAGGTACAAAATTAGATGTCAATGAAATTTTCTGAGATGTTAAATGAAATCGAGCTACAGAAATCTATTGGTTATTTCACTTTTTGAAGTACCATGAGAAAAATAAAACTTTGTAAAATATGGATATAATCATGCCTAGGACAGACCTCAGAGATCATCTGCTCTTATTCTCTTACTTCCTTTGAGGCCTAGAGAAGTTATTTGAATATCCTTGGGTCACACAGGTAGTAGAGTTGAAATCTGAACCCTAGTATACAACTGGCCCAGAATTCACCACACACTTCATTCTATTACACTACCAACCTTATTTTATAGATCAAGAAATCGAGGACATAAAAAAGGATAGCAAGTGGCTCAAGGTCATACAAATACTAAGTATCAAAGGCAGGATTTGAGTCTAGTTCTTTTATTTGATTCTATTAATAAAACATCTATGATAATATGAGTAGATACTCTCATACATAAAAGAATTTACAGTGTAGAACTATTCATGATTAAGAGCTAAAATTAATGGCATATATAATAAGTACTATAACAATTGAAAAAAGGTGGTCAGTGCCCACAGTTTTATTTTTTCTTTTAATTTCATTCATTTTCTGGAAGCCACATATTGAATATCTAGAGGGTGTCCAAAAGGGAGCAACCAGTTTGGTAAATAGTCAATTAAATGGTACAGTAAATATAGGATCCAGCAAGACAGTTCAAATCTGGCCTCAAATGCTTATTGGCAATGTGACTTTGGGCAAGTCACTTAATCACTACATGCCTCAGTTTCCTCAACTATAAAATGAGGTTTAAAATAGCACTTATTTCCAAGAGTCATTATGAGGATCAAGTGAAATAATATTTGGGAAATACTTAGCCAAATACTTTATACATAGTTGGAACCTAATAAATACTTATCATCTTTCTTCCTCACCTTGAGTCAATGTCACATGAGGATCAATGGAAGGAAATGGGGCTATTTACTGAACCACTGAGAGGTCTGAGGACAGAAATAATAAGGGACATTAATTATTTAAAGGTCTATCAGAAGTAAGGTAGAAAAAACTTATACTATTTGGCCCCATAGGACAAAACTGATCTCAAGGGGTAGAAGTTTGAAATAGTAAAATTTAAACTTGACATACAAAAGTAGAAATCTTCCATTGAGATAGAGTAGCTGGGGGAAGCTAGGTGGTAAAATGGATAGAGTACCAGGCTTGGAGTTGGGATGAACTGAGTTCAAATTTGGATTCATACACTTCCTAACTGTGTGACCTTGATCAAGTCATTAAACTCCCTTTGCCTAGCCCTTGCCTTTATCTCTTGCAGTTGTCACAAGAACAGAAGATGATAGTTGAGAGAGAGAAAGAGAGAGAGAGAGACAGACAGACAGACAGAGATGTAGTGACTATCCCCTTCTTGGAGCTCTCCAAGAAGTAACTTAATCACTTCTGTATAATTTTTGTAAAATTCAAGATATAAATTCTTTTTCTTTTTTGAGAGAAATTTTAGGAAAAGAAGCTCGCTAATTCCCTGAATCAAGAAAGTGAACTTTTTGAAGAAAGCACCATAAAGAAACCTGCAGAAACCACATACTTCATCAAAAGATCCAGAATGAAGTTTGGGATGTAGCAAATCAAACTGAAGAGAGGTTTAACACATTTATTCTGAATATAAACTCTCATGCCAAAGGGGATTGCACTGTAATTGGCTTTCTGTCAATGAACCTACCAATCATTGATTTTTCTCTCTTTCACTTTTATTTTCCTCTTATCCCCAAATTATTGTAATTTCTTCATAGAAAATACAATATTGTATGGATCTCTAATAAGATATCTTTAGAGAGATAAGCTGGTTATGTGAAATGATTCATTGGGGAGACTAGGCATTTAAATCTGTGAGATTTCAACATGCTTGTCTCCCAAAGAATCATAGGGGGAATGGTATAAAGAGAATGCTTTCTTCCCAGGATCATGAACTTTTTGCTCATCTAAGCCTGTCCATTAGTGACCTGAACTTATGAGTCCCGGTTGTTAATGGACTGGCTTAGACAAGCAGAATGCTCATGATCCTGGGAGGAAGGGGTTCCCTTTACACACTTCTATTGGGTGTATTATTATAAGGATTTCCTTTGTGGATGATTTTGACTATATAACTTCTTAAGTTCCTTCTAATTCCCAAGTTCTCTGTGGACTGGAGTTAATGAAAATTTGATTCATAGAGAAAGTGGAACTTGAGTTCTATGCAGAATGACCTTCAGGTAAACAGAGAAGAAACAAGATAATTGAGGAAGAAATAATGACTTCAAAGGGGATATAATTATATTTGGCTTTGTTTTATAGCAGTGATCAATAAAATATAGCAGTATCATTTATATCTTCTTGTAAGTTATGGAATCATAGACTATAGCTATGAGGGATTATAAATCTTTTTATTTTAAAGATCAGGGAATTGAAGTCCAGGACCACAGAAATAAAACAACCATGACAGTTAGGATTTGAACTGAGAACCTCTGGGAACATTGCTGAAGCATATTCCACTGGATAACACTACCTCTTCATCATATGCCAAGGTTCCTCATCTTCTCTTCTGCAATCCACTTCAAGAACAAACTGTGTACATTCTTTGGGGTGATAATAACTGACCTAGACATTCTATATTCTATCCTAATTTAATAAAAATATTAATAATAACAAGAAATGCTTACATAATCTTCTCAGTTTTCAAAGTGCTTGATATTCATTACTTCCTTTGAATCTTACAACAACACTATACTATAGGTACCATCACTATTTCCATTTTATAGATTGAAAAATTGACTAAGTGACTTGTCTTGGATGACACATTTAATAATTGTGTAATTCAAAATTTAAACTCGTGTCTTTCTTATTCAAAAGTCTAGCAATCTATGCATTGTGTCAAAAAACTGCCCTCAGATTCTAGGAAGAAGGAATCCCAGGCATGAAGGAATTGGGGACATACAACAACAGGGTACTGTGGACAAAATGAAACTCATAGCTATCCTAGGCTGATAAGTCAAGTATGAGGGTTGTGATGTCAAGACAGGTTAGGATATCAGCAAGAAGTTACCACATCCATAAGCAAAAAGAAGGCCTACCAGATGGTTACAAGCTCAGGTAAATAGGTAGGTACTGATGTTCAATTTGACAAAAGCTAAGAGTCAGGCTTAAAAATCAAGTATTGGAGAGCAGACCTCATCTAAATGAGATTGAGCCTACAGTAATGACTGTCTTATGGATCCAAATCAAGGTATTGGTTTTATTTAGGGCTAAGTGATTAAGGAAAGAATACAAAGAGAACTAATTGTTGGTGATATCTTTCTCAAGAAAAAAAGATTAGAGAATATTCTTCCCTGTGTTCAATTTCTGTTGTGAATATTGACTCATTCTTCAGGGCTCACATGGAGGACAATGTACCCAGCAATACTTTTGAGTGGGTACAAGCAAAAAAATACAGGCATTGTGGCAAATTAATATGTATTATTGCTTTCATGGTAAGGAGGCAGAATTATGCCTTAGGGTAAAACATAACTTTTTTTCAGAGGAAAGAAAATATTTCTGATATTTTCCTATGAGAATAAAGTAGCACCTGAGAGTTTCTTTGAAAGAGAATATCATATTAGTTCCTGGCAGGAGCAAATAGTTAACACAGTTCAAACCTAGGACTTATTCATAGTTCTTTTGAGTTCTTTGGGAGTATTATGATTTCTTCTGTGCAGGTTCATCCTCTAAAAAAATAGAGATCACCATACTTTCTCCTATCACCCTATACAATTCTTATCAATATGGTCTCAAAAATCCTCCTTAGAACATCCAAAAATATATTGATGCCCTTCTCTTGGTTCTTTTTAATATCTTAGAAATATCTTTTACTAATGACTTCCTGCTTTAAGAGCCTTGATTTTTAATGAAGACATATAGTAGAGATAAATTAACAAATTGATCATGTCTGATAATATATGGCTTATTCCATATCCATTGTTTTTACCTTTCTGCATAAATGAGGGAGTATATTTCATTAGTTATGCTCTTAACATTGTTTCTTCCATGTAAGTTACTGTGAGCAAAATGCATAGTTGGCTTATCTGCACTCTACATCTTTCCAAGCTTCTTGTTCCAAGTCAATGGCTGCCTGTAAGTGAGAGCACTGAGCTAAGTAAGAGTGGTTCTTGTACTCCTGCCAGTGAAGGTTGGCCAGGTTATGCTTCAACTTCTTCATAGCATCTACTGGACCCATCATGGACAAATGTGCCCTCCAATCCCATGAGAGGGTTCTGTCCAAGCTCCTCTTAACCATTAGCTTTATTGTCCACACACAGACCACTTGTCATAGTCCCTCACACTATACTATAAAGGACCATCTTCATTTGGAAGCCCACCACCATATTTACCAAAAATTCTGACTAGTGATCCTTATAAAAGACACCTCTGCCATCCTGGCACATACCACTGGGCCCCATCAAGATGCAGGAAAAAGTGGTCCTGATAGGGGACTCAGTGGATAGAAAATCAGACCTGGAGACATGATGGCCTCAGACATTTTCTAACTTTGTAACCCTGGACAAGCCATTTAACTCCAATTTCCTAACCCTTATTATTCTTCTACCTTGGAACTGAATCATAGTATTGATTCTAAGCTAGAAGGTAAGGGTTTAAAAATGATTGAAAAAAGATGGACATTGCAGCTCGTCTACATACTATATGGATTTCTATCCCAACATCACATTGCAGCCAAGCTCAAGCTGGATTCTCTTCCCTAAATCCTCTGGCCAAAGCAAGCTGTCATGAATATCTTCGTTGCTTCTCTTTCCTCCATTCACATTATCCTCAAGCTATGTCATATACTTTTCTCTGTCCAAAGTATGAAATCAGAACTCTTTGACATCCCAAGCTGGTGACACCATTGAACTATTCACCTGACTCTTAGTTCAGAGACCCCAAGGACTGATTTTATGTTTTCAGATTTATTAGAAATGGACAGTCTTGAATGAAGCTAAAAAAACTTCAAGTGAGTAAAGCGAGATGGGGGACAGACACATTCTTTCCCCCCTTTCTTGACATGTATACTAACATTTTAGAATGAGTATTCATTTCAGTGTTAAGTGGGCAGTACATCTAACCTCTTGTGTTTGGCGTTCCTTTATTTCTTGTATAAGGACTGCGAAAATACATTGTTTTAAATTGCTGAAGCCAACAACAGATGAGCAGATTAGAATAAGAATTAACTTTCCATCCCCTAAAACACACCAAACTGACCATTGAGACCAGTTACTGAGAACTTATGAACACAGTGTGACTATGTTCTCTATATATTCTAAATACCTATGGTAAATGGCCCTTCCAGAGACCTACTTGTCCAAAGAGACACACTTCTCTATTTACCAATTAATGCTTCTCTATGCCTTGGACTGTAACAATATGAGAAATAAAGGCTTTTATCAGAATGAGAGAGACAGAGACACAGACAGACAGAAAGACAGAGGGACAGAGAGGAGAGAAACATGATGGTAGGGACTTTCCTTACCTTAAATTTGTAAAAGTTTTCCAACATGATAGTCATTGTTTACTTCAAAAAATTTTCTTTTAAGGAGAATGAAACTGTTTCCTAGAGAAATTTTGTGATTTTTTCCAAGTGGTAATAAGTGGGAAAATCAGAATTCTAATCACCATTGTAATCCAATGTTTTTCTTTTCCTTTATTTTTTTCTTCAATCTAACAAAGTAGATATAGCTGGGTGGGTTTTTATTTTAAGAGAAGAGCTAAGGTAGGAGATAGTGCTTTATTCAAAGGAGTAAATGACTAAAGGTGAAATTTCAGGTATCCTGAAGGAAATAGTAGAGGGAGAGTTCCCCAGGTGTTTCAAATCACACCATCTATTTCATCTTCATGTGAAGTCAGCTCCAATCATGAGTGCACATTTTAAGACCAATAACCTTAACTTTAATCTTTAAATCACAATTTTATTGACAATATATCAGAGGAATTTGTACTGTATCCTTTGATTTCATGTGCCTAGAGAAACTGCAGAATGCTAGGTACTCCCATTTGCATAATCTGTACAGTTTAAAATAATTATTAGTCAGTCCTGGGTTAGAATACACAACTCAGCAGGCAAAAGCCATTATAAAATCATTAGACTTATACATCATGGTTAGGAGGTCAATGCACTTGCATATCATTGTACCAGGAGGAAAAGCATCTGTGTCCCCTACTTATTGTTATGTGCAAATGCATCCCTTATTAAGAATGCTAAATTTGAAATGATTCAAAGAGAAAGAATCAAATTTCGCCAATAACTTGCAGGAGGAAAGCAAATTCAGTTACCCAATAATTATACTTTTGTGCCCTTGGAGAAAACCTAGTATTTCAAACTGAATTTATCAAGCACCTATCTCTGTATGGCAATACATGAGTTTATCAAATCTCCCCCCTCTGAACTCTTACATATTAATTATTGGCCATGCTTATAAGTTCCATTGGATTGATGAATATTAAACCAAGTGACCTGGATTCAAGATCCAGCTCAGAGTCTATATTAGCTAGTGATTGTGAGAAAGTCAATAAACCTCACTAAATTTCTTGGGAATAATAGCTAAAATTCAAAAGTATATTAAGGTTTATGCAAACATTTTTTTTTTAGTTTTTAAAACATTATTTTATTTGGTCATTTTCATACATTATTCATTTGAAACAGATCACTTACTTTTCCTCAGCCCCCCACCCCTTCCCTAGCACTATTCGTCTGGGTATCACATGTGTCCTTGCTCTGAACCCATTTCCTTGTTAGCTTTTCTCCTCAATCATGTCCCCTCAACCTCTGTAGTCAAGCAGTTGCTTGTTCTCGGTGTTTTTACTCCCTCAGTTTGTCCTCTACTTGAGGATATTTTTTTTTTCCTCATAGATCGCTGCAGATTGTTCATGGACATTGTAAAGCCATTACTGGTGAAGTCCATTATGTTCTCTTGTACCACAATGTGTCAGTCTCTGTGTACAATGTTCTCCTGGTTCTGCTCCTCTCACTCTGCATCACTTCCTAGAGGTTGTTCCAGTCTCCATGGAATTCCTCCACTTCATTATTCCTTTGAGCACAATAGTATTCCATCACCAACATATACCACAATTTGTTCAGCCATTCCTCAATTGAAGGGCATCCCCTCATTTTCCAATTTTTGGCCACCACAAAGAGAGCTGCTATGAATATTCTTGTACAAGTCTTTTTCTTTATTGTCTCTTTGGGGTACAAACCCAGCAGTGCTATGGCTGGATCAAAGGGTAGATATTCTTTTGTCGCCCTTTGGGCATAGTTCCAAATTGCCCTCCAGAATGGTAGGATCAATTCACAACTCCACCAGCAATGAATTAATGTCCCTATATGCCACATCCCCTCCAGCATTCATTACTTTCCTTTGCTGTCATGTTGAACAATCTGCTAGGTGTGAGGTGATACCTAAAAGTTGTTTTGATTTGCATCTCTCTGATTATAAGAGATTTAGAACACTTTTTCATGTGCTTATTGATAGTTTTGATTTCTTTATCTGAAAATTACCTATTCATGTCCCTTGCCAATTTTTCAATTGGAGAATGGCTTGATTTTTTGTACAACTGGTTTAGCTCTTTATAGATTTGAGTAATTAGACCTTTGTCAGAGTTTTTTGTTATGAAGATTGTTTCCCAATTTGTTGCTTTCCTTCTAATTTTAGTTACATTGGTTTTGTTTATACAAAACTTTTTTAATTTCATGTAGTCAAAATTATTTATTTTGCATTTTGTGACTCTTTCTAAGTCTTGCTTGGTTTTAAAATCTTTCCCTTCCCAAAGGTCTGACATGTATACTATTCTGTGTTTGTCTAATTTACTTATAGTTTCCTTCTTTATGTTCAAGTAATTCACCCATTTTGAATTTATCCTGGTGTAGGGTGTGAGGTGTTGATCCAAACCTAATCTCTCCCACACTGTCTTCCAATTTTCCCAGCAGTTTTTATTAAATACTGAATTTTTGTCCCAAAAGCTGGGGTCTTTGGGTTTGTCATATACTGTCTTTCTGAGGTCATTTACCCCAAGTCTATTTCACTGATCCTCCTTTCTGTTTCTTAGCCAGTACCAAATTGTTTTGATGACCGCTGCTTTGTAATATAGTTTGAGATCTGGGACTGCAAGGCCATCTTCCTTTGTATTTTTTTTTCATTATTTAACTGGATATCCTTGATCCTTTATTCTTCCAAATGAACTTTGTTATGGTTTTCTCTAATTCAGTAAAATAGTTTTTTGGTAGTTCAATGGGTATGGCACTAAATAGATAAGTTTGGGTTAGAGGGTCATTTTTATTATGTTAGCTTGTCCCACCCATGAGCAATCAATGTTTTTCCAATTGTTTAGATCTAGTTTTAATTGTGTGGAGAGCGTTTTGTACTTGTGTTCATATAGTTCCTGTGTTTATCTAAGCAGATAGATTCCTAAGTATTTTATATTGTCTCGGGTGACTTTAAATGGAATTTCTCTTTCTACTTCTTGCTGCTGAACTGGGTTGGAGATATTTATACAAACTTTTAAATTATTTCCCTTGATGAAAATTAACTCCTTCATATTATTGAAGAGAAGTTGCTAAGTAAGCCTTAATAAACTATGTAAATAAAGGTGATTTGTTATTATGAATTTCACACTTGTAATGTACCAGTTTCTTGCCTCACTTCCTCTGTTCATTGACTAGTTCTGGTAAGTAGGCCAAGCCATCCATTCATTCATTCATTATTTTTTTTAAACTGTACATGCTATGTTCAAAGTGAGAACCCAACCATTGTGGAAAATACAAACATGTGTGACATCGTCCTTAAAGAAGCTATCACAATGATGGTGAACCTTTTGCACAGGGGCCAAAGATGGCATGCAGATATTCTCTGTGGGCAGGTTGTTACCCTCCCCCGTCCCACAGTTTGTTACTAGAAAGGCAGAAGGAGTCAGGTGGAACGTCTCACTTCTCCTCTCCACTGCTCCTGACAACATTTTTTCATATCCTCCAACCCTCTGCCCAGCAGCCTAAAGGGAGTGCATAGGGGATAAGGTGGGAAGTTCATAGGGGGCAGAGCTAGAGGGGAGCAGAGTTCTGGGGCCATTCCCTTTCCTCTCTCTATACTCAATGAAGACAATCCTCACTCCCCAACCCCCTCCAGCAAGCAGCCCAATGGAAGTACTTCCTTCCTCTGCTGTCTGGAATAAAGAGGGAAGCTGGGGGGTTAGGTGCAACACTTGGTCTCTGGGGGGGAACAGGCTATAGCACTCCATGAGGGGCAAAGCCTGGTACTCAATCTCTTAAAGATTCACCATCACTGAACTATTGCATTGTGGGGAAAAGAAACCTTTTTTAAAAATTATTTAGAGAGATAAGTAGATACACATATATATTTATTAATTATATATAATTATCAAATAGGTGTGATAGGTTAAATGAATGGTTGATGGTAAAAATGAAAGAAGCAACTATTTTGTTGATAAACCTGTGAACAATAAACAGTTTGATAATTGATCATAAGGAGAAAAGACTTTCAAGTAGCTGGAACAGAGAACTCTTAGCTGAGGTTAGCATTTGACTTGTAATTTGAAAATGTAATAAGTTTTTTTATGAAATGGAATTAATGAATTCCAAGCAAGGGGGTGCTTTGTAGGGACAAATATGTGAAGTAGAAAGGAGAAAGATTTTTGCTACCCTCTAAAAAACAAAAACAAACAAAAAAATCTTCAATATTTCAATATTTTCTGAAATCTTACAATAGGAACTCATCGTAGATTCAAAAAGTAATTGCTTTGCTACTATTCTTTAAACTTTGTAGTGATTGGGGCTTTATTTTCATTTCTGTTTTTCTGAAGCAGAACACATTTCTTGAACACAGTAGGTGCTTAATAAATATTTGCTGATTTGTGGGAACTTGCTACATTTTTTTTCTTGAGACATTTATATCATAAATTGAAACAAATCATTTTTTTTCAGAGCAAGTTTTCATAGGGAGAGAGCATGTAGATGTACTAGGCCCCAGGGGGTGGAGAATAGAAGGAATTGAAAGTGATTCTATTGAGAGAGTAGAATTAAGCTTTGTATAAGTAACTTATACTTTAAATAACTTTAAATAAGTATAAGTAATTCCCTGTTATAAAGGGTTGCCTTCCTTAGACTACGAATTAACAATGTAAGGCTAAACTAACACAACTCTTCTTTATTATCTTAATATTCCATTGTTCACAGTATCATCTTGTAAGACTTGAAATGCCTTTACGATAAAAGCTAATGAACTTCCTGAGTATTGTTAGTTTTTTTGGAAGAAGACGACTTTGAAGTAAATTCTTTAAGGTTAGATAAAGAGGAAGTCATGGAAATATGTAAAAAATAAAGAAAACTTATGGTTTGGTTCAGTGGTATGTTCCATTACTAGATTCCTACAGGGAAGCTGTGACCAGCTTCAGCTTTAATTCATTTATGGGCTTTCCATATTGACAACAGAGACAAAGAAATTCTTAACCAGTGAAAATTTCAACCAAGCCTAAATATGTACACACACACACACACACACACACACCATCACTACTGCCATAATTGCTACTATTTACAACAGGATTAGAAACATAAGGTGCCATACTGAAATGCAAAACTCACAGAAAAAACTCACACATTATTCAATAGCAAAAAGAAGAAATTCCCAGAAAAATGCATTATTAAAGTCATAGACACAGCTAGGGTGACACAGTGGATTGATCATTTGATTGAGGATCAGAAAGACATTTAAAATGTTTTTTATTAATTAATTGTTTTTTGCTTACATTAAAATTCCTAGGGATCTCCCTCCTTTTACCTCCTTGCACTAAAAAAGGCATCACTGGGCAAAATAAATGTATATATGAATTATTTCTCTCACATTTCTATTTATCAGTTCTTTTTCTGAAGGTGGACATTCACAAGTTATCTTCAAACACTAATTCTGTAGTTGTATATAATGTTCTCTTGTCTCTACTCTTACCATTTTTCATAATTTCATGTAGGTCTTTCCATAGTTTTGTTTTTAAATTAATTTGTTCATAATATCTTAAGGCACATTAATATTCCATTACAATCAAATGCTGCAGCTTGTTCAGCCATTCTTCAATTGATGGGCATCCTCTCAATTTTCAGTTTTTTCCAAGGAATACATAATTTCAAATTTAGCCTCAGACACTAACTGTGACCTTGGATAAGTCACTGAATTTCTGTATTTCTCAATTTCCAATAACTGTAAAATATGGATTAAAATACCACCTATTTCTTAGGGTTGTTGGAAGGACAAAATGACATTTTTGTCAAGGCTTTAGCATAATTCCAGGTACATAAGACGATCAAGGTAAATGCTGCTGTAGTGGTGGTGGTAGTGATGGTAGTAGTAGTTCTGACTTTGTTGTTCTAACTTTGGAAGGGCATTCAAAGATCTTTTCTAAGTGCTGATATCTAGAGACCATTGTTTCTTACCAAAATTTTCCCACTGCTGAAGTCTAGAAAGTGTCACAATAAATCAGGGTGGAACTCAACTAAAGGAGTCCATGTTCCTTTAGAATTTAGAACTAGAAAGTGGGCTTTGGATAAAGGATAGATAGGATTCTGTTCAATTTATTCTAACTAAAACTTATTTTACATAGTAGTAGGGACTATTTTTCTTTTTCTTTCTTTTTTTTTTGTATCCCCAGCATTTAGCACAATTCCAGCACCTGATAGATACTTAGCTATTGTTTATTGACTAACTAACTCTTTAGAAGAAATAACACTATCTTCCTAAAAATAATAATATTGATGATAACAATAATAATACATGCTATTTGCAGCATGCTTAAAAATGACCAATTGTTCTCTTCCTAGCAATTTTCTGGGAGTAGATAGTATAGGTATGATTATCCTCCTCACAGATGTGAAAACAGAAGCAAAGAGAGGTTAAGCGATTTGCTCAACATTGTATAGGTAGTAAATAACTAACAAGAAAATATTAAACCTGACACAAGAAAATAAGAAATACAACTGAAATAAAAGCATATGCACAACTCATAAAAAATAAATACAATTAAAAACATTATCTTCAGGATGAGTCAGGAAAAGCCTTGTGTAGGAGGGGATTGGTAGTAGAGTTGAGCTTAAAAGTGTATCCATTAAAGGATTTGAAAGTGAGAAAGATGTCAGTGGTCATAGAGTCTAGACCAGTGATGGCAAACCTTTTAGAGATGGAGTGCCAGGCCCTGCCCTACCCACCCCCAACCAGAGTTCCATGCCCCCCCCCCCAACCTGGTGCCATGCTCCTCCCTCACACAAGGGAGGGAGGAAGTTCTCCCCTTGGGCTGCTGGGCAGAGAGGCAAGGAGATATGAAAAAATGTCATCTGGGAGGTGGAGTGGGGGAAGGGAACAGGGTCATCCAAGTCCCTCTACCTTTCTAGTAACAAACTCTGGCAGATGGGTGGAAAGCAGGGAGGGCAGTCATGTGTACACAGAGAGCGTTCCACATGCCACCTTTGGCACCGTTGCCATAGGTTTGCTATCACTGCTCTAAGTTAAACCATTAAGCCAAGCAGATCTTTCTCTGTGACTTGCAACTGAATTTTCCCATGTATTGTCTCACTCTTATTATATTGTGAGTTCCTTGAGAGTAGGAACTCTATTACTTTTCTGTTTGTACCTCCAGCCATCAGCGTAGAGCTTTGCTGTGCACATATTAAGTGCTTAATTAATGCTTTATTTATTCACTATTACATACCTGACCAATGGTTTTAATTGTCACAATTGAAGCATTTTCAAAGGAAAGGGACTCATAACCACTAGAATGAACTCTCATTTTTAGACAGCCCTAATTGTTAGGAAATTTGGGCAGTTTTTTGGTTTTTGCCTCTGATAATAAAACCTAAATTAGCCTCTACAATTTCCAAATAATATTCTTGCTTCTACCCTTTTGGGTACAACTTAAGAAGTTTAATCTCCCCTGTGCATGATAATCTTTTAAATAATTGAAGATGGATATCATGTCTTTCCTGAATCCTTTTTCCCCTTCAGGTTAATCATTTCCAAACCCTTCAATCAATCTTTGTATTCGATATACTCAACGCCCTTTTCCATTCAGATATAGTCTTCAAATGTCTCTCTAAATCATAGTGCTCAGAGCTGAAGATCATACTCCAGATGAGGTCTAACAAGTGCAGATCTAAAAAGATGAGATTGTCATGTTCTTAATGCTGAAAGCTATGTCTCTTTTATTGCAGTTCAAGATGAAATTACCTTTTTTTTCAGTGCCCCATCACATTACTGATTCCTAATGAGTTTGCAAGTGGACAAAGCTTCTACCTCTTTTTCAGAATACTTACTATCTTTCAATGCGATTTCATTTTATTTTTGTGAAGTTCATTTCTTAAGTATAAGACTTTATCCTAATTGAATTCTACATTATTATATTCAATCCAGTGTTCTAGCTTTCCAATAACTATTTTATTTTGGATCTTTATCATCCAGGTTGTTGTAAGCCCTTCCATCTGAAAATTTGAAAAATATATCATTGATTCATATGACAATTTCCTCTATTCCTCATAATGTTGACATTTTTCAGCTTTCTTTTTCTTAAACCCTTACTTTCTATCTTAATAACAATTCTAAGAGACAGGCAAGGGGTAGGCAAATGTAGTTAAGCAATTTGACCAAAGTCATGCAAAATGGAAATGTCTGAGGCTAGATTTGAAGCCAAGTACTCCTGACTCCAGACCTGAAGTTCTATCTGCTGTGCTAATCTGCCCCTCTTTCTTAAAATTACTTGTAAGTGTTGCATTTCAACCCTAAGAACATGGCTAAAATTTAGAATGTCCTATTATCATTTCTTCATAATTTAAAGATGTCACTCAAATTATTTTCCTTTGACACACAATAATTCCACAGCCACAACCCCGTTCAGTCATATACAGATAACCAATCTCTTTCATTTATTAGCCCCCATAATAATCTACCCTATCAATTTGGTTAATCCACTGTTTATTCCACTTGCCTTTTCTTACTTGGGTAGCCTTGTCTTTCAATGACCTTCCCTCCTACCACTATTCTTTAGTCTATCTCTTCAGGTAACCCTAACCCTAAATTTGTGCCTTACACTCTGACTCTAACCTTAACCATTACCCTAACCCTAACCTGATCTTCATTGGTTCTTCTATAGACTCTAGAAATTATTACTAATCCTTCTCCTCTTTTAATCCAACGGCATAAACTGAAAAGATTTCTAAACCCGGAGATTATGCTTCACTTTTTCCTTAATTTTCCCCAAATTTGACAAATTCCTTATTTCCAAATTCTATGTCTGATCTATACCACTATTCCAAAATACTCCAAAATCAACCATATGATATTCTCCTCCTTCTTACTTAGCTCAAGTCTTTATTTTTCCTTCTCATAACTTTTTTCATCCCTTTGGAAACTTGAAGTAAAAGTGAAGAGGGAATGCATTCTCACTATGAAGAAAAAACTTTACAAAGATATGACATAAGATTTTATATTATGTATAACTAGACATAGTGTGCAAACTGTTTTGTTGAAATTAAAGATTAAGGATGCCAATGGTCCCTATAATTTAATATAATTTTATAAATACTACTTTATAAGAAAATTTAGAAATTAAGATAGAAATGGCTAAAAGGAGGCAAAATTATCTTGATTTGTAAATGACTCGGTGATTTGTGTAGAGAATCCCAGAAATGCAAACAATAGCCAAAAATTAAAAGTCACTTCAATAAGGTAGCTACTTTAAAAAATCTCTAATATCTAACAGAATTCAGCAATAGGATATTTAAATATGAATAATAAATGCTAGCAAAGTCTGAGAATATATTTTAAAATATTTTTAAAGAATTAAAAGGAAGATAAATAATGAAAGGGTTTGATACATTCTTTGGGGAGGGGTTGACACATTCATGACATTTACTAAGTAGTTTTTGATGACTGATTTACTTCTTCTTCCATAAAACTGTATCTCCATTGTTTTCCATTCCCTCATTGCCTTGCAGGTGATAGAGAGGTAATGAAATCAGAAGCAAAGTTATACTTAGAAGAAATTGTTATTTTCCTTCCTATCTTTCCTCTAATTCTAACATGATCATTGTTCTGTATATGAAAGGAACATTTAAGGCCCTCAAGTCCATCACTCTTAGGAAATTTAGGCAGAGTAAATTTGAATTATTAGGTCAGTCTCTTTCTGTGTGTTCCTCTGTATCTGTCTCTGCTTCTGATTCTCTCTCTCTCTCTCTCTCTCTCTCTCTCTCTCTCTCTCTCTTTCACACACACACACACACACACACACACACACAAACACCCCTATAGACTCAAGTTCAGTTTTGAGCATTTGGGAGTAAAAAAAAAAAAAAACCTTTGCCTTCTGACTTAAAAAAAATTGAACTGAATTGATCATATAATTTTTTTAATAAAAAGAATGAAACCAATCTGACTAAGTTATCTATTTGACTGAACTGAGTAATCAATTCAGTCAAAAGAATGGAATAGATTGTGCATGTAGAGTGTCAAATCTCTCCAATTAACAGGAATGACGTGAGAAGGCAAGTCAAATATCATTTTTCCCCTGTTAGCTTAAAAAGAAACATTAATATGAATACTTGAATAAAGACCATGGAGCTCAATCTACATCTGGCACACATATCTTGTTGAAATTACACATAGGAAAGCAATGATGCATTCTGGACTTCTCCTTTTTCAGGATTTTCCTTATACAGTTCTTTTTCACTGTAATAAAAGAAAAGAAAAAAATACAGGATTTAAACTAGCTTTAGCTAGAGGTTAGCCTAGGAGAATAATTTAATATGAATATCATTATTAAAATCCCACTGCTTCAAATGGATTTTTAGATTAATAAATCTGCAGAGATATAAAATTATCTGATTTATAACTATGCATTATTAGATCTGAAATGTCAGTTATTATCTCCTCAGCTTAATGCTTAGATTACCATATAATTTTATGCATCCTTGAGAAAAAAGGTTCAAAAGTCACATGGATATTAATCTTGCATCTATTGTTTCCAATTGGAAACCATGTCAGGAAAAGCAGTCAAGGTTGTACCTTCTCTTACTGACATCATCCCAACCAAGACAGGACACTGGTACTGAACCCAGTGGGAAGGTCCATTAGTCTTTCCTTGTTGATGACCACCCTTTGTGACTAATTAACTTCCTGTGTTAGGACTTTTCATCCAGTCTTTTGCATTCAGATTGCGAATATGAAAAGCAAAGTGATTTTGGCAGTTCAAATTTTATGTTTGTGAAGAAGCTATACCTTACAGTTCATACAGTAAATCCACTGTGAGGGTACATAATTCAGGTTTCAAATCTTTTTCAATAAGTTTCAAACCCCTTTGCTCTGGAGAACATTAGTGATAATGGAGATACTCCTCACATATATCTTACAAAAGAGGCTTTTCCTAATCATCTCTTTTATCTAAGGTGACCAAAGAGATGGGGACAGTAAGAATGATGACTCCAGGAGGATATAATATTTAAAAAAATACACTTGAAGGGTAGGGCTTAGAGGAAAAACAATTAAAGTCTACAAAATCTTAAAATATATGGACAAGATGACCATAGTGCTGTTCATGAAATATCAGTAAACTAGATTAAAAAAAATTGTGAAAGGTAATTCCTCCTTTTTTAGCTAGAGTGGAGTGGAGAGAACATATCATGCTACCACATTTAGTTAACACTAAACATTTTTTTTCTCTTATTTCATTTAAACATGTTAAATAAGAGAGCTTTCTAGGTGAGAAAGAGGGAGCTATATGTTTGGAAATGACAGATGCCTATATATCTTGTGTTAATTGATTAGTTTATTAATTATTATTAATTTATTAAATCCAGATATATAGATATATACTGTAAATAATAATTTATCAAGTGCCTTCTCTATACACAATGCAAAACACTAGAGATACGAGGAGTAGCAAAGAGACACTTGCATTGAGGAAGATGATCAATTAATACATACAAGAACATGCACATATATTTATGTATATGTTAGTATCTATCATATCATTCTCATGTTAACACATAGTTTATTTATACATATGACATGCAAATTATCATCACCATTTTACATAATAGAAAATCAAGGCTCAGGGAGATTATATGACTTGCTCATCATAATACATCTTAGTGTTGTACAACATTAAGGCAGATCTATGCTGACGCCAGGGTTAGCACCATGCCCACAACATGCTGCTGCCTCTCCTAGGTAGTGAGAAGGGCAGGATAGAAGCCCACAGAAAGAGAGAGATTGAAGATGCCTGAAAGGATGGGAATGATCTAAGGAGTAAGCTCTCAGAAGGGGTGAGAGTAGATGGGATACAGAATGCAAATAGAGAAGTTGGCCTTGAAAAGGAAAATGACATACCTCTTCCCTTGATGGTAGAGCCAGAAAGTTCTCCCTCCTCTATAACTAAAGTTACAGTTATATTTTTTTACTTTTTGTGGAAATATTTCTTTTTTTTTAAATTTTTTAAATATATTTTATTTGATCATTTCCAAGCATTATTTGTTAAAGACATAGATCATTTTCTTTTCCTCCCTCCCCAACCCCCATAGCCGAAGCGTAAGTCCACTGGGCATTAGATGTTTTCTTGATTTGAACCCATTGCTTTGTTGATAGTATTTGCATTAGAGTGTTCATTTAGAGTCTATCTTCTGTCATGTCCCCTCAACCTCTGTATTCAGGCAGTTGCTTTTTCTCGGTGTTTCCACTCCCATAGTTTATCCTTTGCTTATAAATGGTGTTTTTTTCTCCTGGATCCCTGCAAGTTGTTCAGGGACATTACACCGCCACTAATGGAGACGTACATTACGTTCGATTATATCACAGTGTATTATGTTCAGTGTACAATGTTCTCCTGTTTCTGCTCCTCTCGCTCTGCATCACTTCCTG
This sequence comes from Monodelphis domestica, assembly GCF_027887165.1. Lineage (NCBI taxonomy): Eukaryota > Metazoa > Chordata > Mammalia > Didelphimorphia > Didelphidae > Monodelphis > Monodelphis domestica. The sequence goes on along the minus strand of NC_077229.1, from coordinate 412,235,663 downwards.
GAGGTTGTTCCAGTCTCCATGGAACTTCTCCACTTTATTATTCCTTTTAGCACAATAGTACTCCATCACATATACCACAGTTTGTTCAGCCATTCCCCAATTGATGGGCATCCCCTCGTTTTCCAGTTTTGGGCCACCACAAAGAGCGCAGCTATGAATATTTTTGTACAAGTCTTTGTGTCCATTATCTCTTTGGGGTACAGACCCAGCAGTGCTATGGCTGGGTCAAAGGGTAGATATTCTTTTGTCGCCCTTTGGGCATAGTTCCAAATTGCCCTCCAGAATGGTTGGATCAATTCACAACTCCACCAGCAATGAATTAATGTCCCTACTTTGCCACATCCCCTCCAGCATTCATTACTTTCCTTTGCTGTTATGTTAGCCAATCTGCTAGGTGTGAGGTGATACCTCAGAGTTGTTTTGATTTGCATCTCTCTGATTATAAGAGATGTAGAACACTTCTTCATGTGCTTGTTAATAGTTTTGATTTCTTTATCTGAGAACTGCCTATCCATTTCCCTTGCCCATTTATCAGTTGGAGAATGGCTTGATTTTTTGTACAATTGATTTAGCTCATTATAAATATGAGTAATTAAACCTTTGTCAGAGGTTTCTATGAAGATTTTTTCCCAATTTGTTGTTTCCCTTCTGATTTTAGTTATATTGGTTTTGTTTGTACAAAAGCTTTTTAGTTTGATGTAGTCAAAATTATTTATTTTACATTTTGTGATTCTTTCTATATCTTGCTTGGTTTTAAAGCCTTTCCCCTCCCAAAGGTCTGACATGTATACTATTCTGTGTTTACCCAATTTACTTATGGTTTCCTTCTTTATGTTTAAGTCACTCACCCATTTTGAATTTATCTTGGTGTAGGGTGTGAGGTGTTGATCTATTCCTAGTCTCTCCCACACTGTCTTCCAATTTTCCCAGCAGTTTTTATCGAATAGTGGATTTTTGTCCCAAAAGCTGGGATCTTTGGGTTTATCGTATACTGTCTTGCTGAGGTTGCTTTCCCCCAGTCTATTCCACTGATCTTCCTTTCTGTTTCTTAGCCAGTACCAAATTGTTTTGATGACTGCTGCTTTGTAATATAGTTTTAGGTCAGGGACTGCAAGGCCCCCATCATATGTGTTTTTTTTCATTATTTCCCTGGATATCCTTGATCTTTTGTTCTTCCAAATGAACTTTGTTATGGTTTTTTCTAAATCAGTGAAGAAGTATTTTGGTAGTTCAATGGGTATGGCACTAAATAGATAAATAAGTTTGGGTAGGATTGTCATTTTTATTATATTGGCTCGTCCTATCCATGAGCAGTTAATGTTTTTCCATTTGTTCAAGTCTGTTTTTAGTTGTGTGGCGAGTGTTTTGTAGTTGTGTTCATATAGTTCCTGTGTTTGTCTTGGGAGATAGATTCCTAGGTATTTTATTTTGTCTAAGGTGATTTTGAATGGGATTTCTCTTTCTAGTTCTTGCTGCTGAGCTGTGTTGGAGATATATAGAAAAGCTGATGATTTATGTGGGTTTATTTTGTATCCTGCAACTTTGCTAAAGTTGTTGATTATTTCAATTAGCTTTTTGGTTGAATCTCTAGGATTCTTTAAGTAGACCATCATGTCATCCGCAAAGAGTGATAACTTGGTCTCCTCCTTGCCTATTTTGATGCCTTCAATTCCTTTATCTTCTCTAATTGCTACTGCTAGTGTTTCTAGTACAATGTCAAATAGTAGAGGTGATAATGGGCATCCTTGTTTCACTCCTGATCTTATTGGGAATGCATCTAGTTTATCCCCATTGCAGATGATATTAGCTGTTGGTTTTAGATATATACTGTTTATTATTTTTAGGAATGACCCTTCTATTCCTATGCTTTCTAGTGTTTTTAATAGGAATGGGTGTTGTATTTTATCAAAGGCTTTTTCTGCATCTATTGAGATAATCATGTGGTTCTTGCTAGTTTGCTTGTTGATGTGGTCAATTATGTGGATGGTTTTCCTAATGTTGAACCAGCCCTGCATCCCTGGTATGAATCCTACTTGATCATGGTGAATGATCCTTCTGATCACTTGCTGGAGTCTTTTTGCTAGTATCCTATTTAAGATTTTTGCATCTATATTCATTAGGGAGATTGGCCTATAGTTTTCTTTCTCTGTTTTTAACCTGCCTGGTTTTGGAATCAGTACCATGTTTGTGTCGTAAAAGGAGTTTGGTAGAATTCCCTCTTTGTTTATTATGTCAAATAGTTTGTATAGTATTGGGATTAACTGTTCTCTGAATGTTTGATAGAATTCACAGGTGAATCCATCAGGCCCTGGGGATTTTTTCTTAGGAAGTTCTTTGATGGCTTGATGGATTTCAATTTCTGATATGGGATTGTTTAAGAATTCTATTTCCTCTTCTGTTAGTCTAGGCAGTTTGTATTTTTGTATATATTCATCCATTTCTCCTAAATTGGTGTATTTATTGCCATATAATTGGGCAAAGTAATTTCTAATGATTGCCTTAATTTCCTCCTCATTGGAGGTGCTGTCCCCCTTTTCATCTTTAATGCTGTGAATTTGCTTTTCTTCCTTCCTTTTTTTAATTAGATTGACCAGTACTTTGTCTATTTTGTTTGTTTTTTCAAAGTACCAGCTTCTTGTCTTATTTATTAAATCAATAGTTCTATCACTTTCGATTTTATTAATTTCTCCCTTAATTTTTAGGATTTCTAATTTGGTTTTCTGCTGGGGGTTTTTAATTTGATCGCTTTCGAGTTTTTTCAATTGCATTTCCAATTGATCTCTGCTCTCCCTTGTTTGTTAATATGAGCTTTCAGGGATATGAATTTGCCTCTGATTACCGCTTTGGCTGCATCCCAAAAGGTTTGAAAGGATGTTTCGCCATTGTCATTTTCCTTGATGAAATTATTAATTGTTTCTATGATTTCTTCTTTAGCTAAACGGTTTTGGAGTATCATATTGTTTAATTTCCAATTGGTTTTAGATTTGGTTTTCCATGTACCATTACTAATCATTATTTTTATTGCCTTGTGATCTGAGAAGGCTGCATTCATTATTTCTGCTTTTTTGCATTTGTGTGCTATGGAGAAACTAGGAGAATTGAAGGAAGAAATAGACAATAAAACCATACTAGTGGGATACTTAAACCAACCATTATCAAATTTAGATAAATCAAATCAAAAAATAAATAAGAAAGAGGTAAAAGAAGTGAATGAAATCTTAGAAAAATTAGAATTAATAGACATATGGAGAAAAATAAATAGGGATAAAAAGGAATACACCTTCTTCTCAGCACCACATGGCACATTCACAAAAATTGACCATACATTAGGTCACAGAAACATAGCACACAAATGCAAAAAAGCGGAAATATTTCTAATATAAAGCATTTCCTCCTTTTCTAAACAAATAATATCACAGAGGTATTATTTTTTATTGTTGTTTATCTTTCTATTTATTTATTTATTTAGCTGCTTATCATTGAGGCCAATTAAAGCACTATGTCAAAATATGGTAATGCCTCTGTCCACAAAATATTGAGTTATAGAAAACTCTTTACTTCTGCATTAAATGATCCCATAATGCTATGTTCAAGAATTATAAAGTAGGCAGAACAACAAATATGTTTTCATATATTTCTTGTGTCTCAGACCCCTACTCTCATCCATCCCTCTGGTTCTTGTTTCCTGCTGCTATCATTCCTTTAACCTCCTTTAAATTGTTCACAATATGTAATGTATCAAAGTATGGTAATGCCTCTGTCCATGAAATATTGAGTTATAGACAATTGTTTATCTCTGCACTAAATGACCCATAATACCATGTTCAAGAATTATTAAGTTGTCAGAACAATTAATGTGTTGTTTTATGCCAATGAGTTAAGTTTCCATTACTTGGACTCACAACAAATATTCATTGTTTTGAGATATTAATTTAAGGGAAGTGTGACTAGATAGAAGTTCAGCTGAGAAAAATGTAAGGTGTAGTAGTCACCAAAATTAACATATATCAACAGTGTGAAAAGGGGGCGAAAACAAAATGTTGAGCTTCATTAGGAGGGACATAAAATCTAGGAATGAAGAGATAATACATTCAGAGTTCTTTATTTTGGTAAGGTCACATCCTCAGTATTATAATGAGTTATGGATGTTACAGATTAGGAACAGCATCTGGAAAATAGAAAACCTCAAGAGGAGTAGTACAAAAAAAGAGGAAGTTTTAGGAAATATAGCCAGGAAAAGAGAAAACTTGCTATGGGAAAATATTTGAAGTGCTGCCATGTGGAAAATAAATTCACCTTTTCCCCTCTCCCCCATTTAATACCAAGATCAAAATCAGGAACAATTGTTGTAAGTTGAAAGAAACAAATTTAGAAATAACATCAAGAAAAACAAACTTCCTAATAATCATCAATCGATAAAATGGACTTTCTCAGAAAGTAATCATTTCTACTTCTTTGTATATCTTCAAGTCTGAACAACTTTTAGACCACTTGTCTGGTATACTTTAATGCTTCCCACCACCCCTCATTTCAAGTATGGGATGTATTAGACAGCAGCAGAGGGAAAAATTAGAGGCTTGATCAAAACTGAATCCTTTTTCTTTGGATCTTCCTCATCTAAGGGACATCCTCATCAGAAGTTTGCCATTGGTAGCAGTTTGGATGTGTATATATTCATATGTACGTTTTCCCCCAATTTTTATTTTGATTTTACTTCCACAGTCTTTAAGAGAACAATCCAAACAGCAAATACAGTTCAACTATTTGTCTTAATAACTTTTTAAAAATTTATATTTCTTTTTTTAAGGTAAGCTTTCAGTTTTGTGATATTTTAGTCACAACCAAGTAAGGTTGGAAGTTTTATATTACCTGAGATCCCTATGTATACTTCAATTAAACTTTATCTGCTACTTCTTATGAGCTACCCCTGTTCTCTGACTGAATCTGGTAAGACTCAGAATATTTCCAAAGTCCCAGGGTAAGTAAGTTTATTGTCAGAAACCAATCGGGTCATTTGATATTTCCTCTGGGGAGAAATAGCAGATGGATTTGGCACCACATATAGTCTTACATGTCAAAAACTCTAGATTTTAATGAACATTCCATTCATTTCTGAGCTGTACATTCAGCCATGAATATCTGTGCTACTGAATTTTTGCCAATGTTTTGCCTTTTGAATTTCATTTAGAAGCTTTTAAACTCGCAATCCCCATTTTAGTGTTGATACAACTATAACCTACTCTGTAAATGTGAGTTATTTTTATCTCTCATTCATTTTCACTTCTGTTATGCCAAATAGGGCCTCAGAAACATACTTCTAGACTTAAGCCTGAATAAAACTGGGTAACTCCTTTTCCCCCTAATGACTCAATTCCCTCATGAATTCAATAAGAGTATAATTGAACTAGATCTTCATAGGAATTCTAAATGATGTAATTTATAACCTTCAAAATTCTTTGGTAATAATTTCTTAAACTTGGCTCCTTTTACACTTTTTTTATCATTCTCTTACATATGTTACTTAGTTCTGCCCTTTGCAACTCTTCCTCACCAAAAAATAAAAATAAAAAACAAACAAACAAAACAATTTAGCCTTCAGCTTTATTACAACTCTCCAGATAATTGAAGGTCTTGAGGATGACAACCCTCCTTTAACTAGCCTACTCTGCTTTTAGGCAAAGCACTTAAATCAGATTTCCTATAGGTTCTACATAATTGTTTCTACTTCTGGCTTCTGAAACCAAGGAAGATCAAACAAATTCCCTTTGCACATTCCCTATCATGCTGTCTAAAAAATTAAAAAAAAAAGAATAAATTAAGTTCTGATGTATAATGTTTGCTGATTTCTGAGACTCAAATGCTCTCACAAAAAACATTGAATAATTAACTCTCTCAAGCCAGTTTGAGCTGCCTCTATGATATATATATATATATATAGCAATATGAATAATATAAATCAATATAATGTATATATATATATATACATATCCCTATACATATGTATACATCCACATATATAGTAGAATATACAACCTAATAAACAATGTAGAAAAGTAAAAACCACACTTTTTTTCCCTCCTTGAGTGTGTTTGGGGAAGTACAGACATTTTACTTTGTCTAGCCTTGTATTCTTGTTATAACTCTCTCATTCTCCATCATAATTTGACTATCACTGACAAATATTGGCTCAGAAATCATATCTTCAAGTTTTTTTTTCCAGAACTATGAGATTTACTTTATCTAAATCAAAGTTCCTTACTTCTCTAGCTACTAAGTTTAACTTTATTTAACTTGAACCTTTATTTCAATCTATTGAAGTAATTATAGATTTTATGCTATCAGCAAAATGTTAAAAAATTCTCCCATTCTTATGTTATCAGTCATTTTGATAATATATTATCATTGCTTTCATCAAGGTCACTAATAAAAATGCTGGCATATAGAATGGTTATCAAATCTTCAAGTGATTCAAATGTAGAAAAAAATTGCTAACATGTTGGTTGATAGTGATAGAATCCTTACTTCCACGCTAAACAATCTTTGAGTTCAGCTATTTAACCAGTTTCAAATATACCTCTCTGCATTATCAGCTACCTCTTGGTGAATCATCTTAATCCTACAGTATAAAGAAAGAGTTTGTTAAATATTTTGCTGAAACACTTTTTTTAATGAGCTGTCCATAAATCCATCCCTCCTTCCCAAAATCATGTACATAGTAATTTTGTCATCTTATGGACTTCTATTAAATAATTCCAGATTTTACCTTTTATCATGTAAAATCATTTAAAACATTTCTGCTATTTATTCTCTTGATCAGATTTTTAAATTACTTAAAAAAAGCAACTTTTACCTTCTGTCTTAGAAATGATACTAAATATTGGTTCTAAGACAAAAGAGACCCACAGACTATGCAACTGGGGTCAAATGACTTGCCCAGGGTCACAGAGCTAGGAAGTATCTGAGGCCAGATTTGAACCCAGGTATTTCTGACTCCAGGATTGCCTCTTCAAATTGTATTTTCTTGTTTAATTTTTCACATATTTTATCTTTTCTCTATGAGTTGATTATTAAGTCACTTAAGACATATTGAAGTAAATTACACGGTGTCATCGACAGATATTTGTCCTTAAAGTCAAGAAGACATGGGTTTAATCTCTGACTCTTGCATTTCCTAGGAGTCAGTTTTGCGAACCACTGTTATTTAATAGATCTCTATTGATTTTCCTTGGGAAAGAGGGAGGATGGCAAATGCTAAAAACAGAATTGGTAGGAGGTAAGTTAGATGAAAGTCATGATGCTAGATTTGTTTACCTGGAGAGGAAGCAACATCATCTTTATGTCTAAGGCTATAGAATCACAAGTAGAAGTTGGACAGCATTTGGACTGAATAATATGGATAAATCTGTACGAGAAAATAGTAAAATCTGTCTATGTGTGTTTTAATTTAGCGTAACTTTCAATGTTTCTGAATGGAACAGTTTGACTGAATTGGACAATTCATTCAGACAAAACTGTTCAATACATTCAAAGAGCCAATTTCCCTTAAGATACATGTAAAATAGAACCCCTTCTTTTCAGACCTCCCAGGGAGGATGTGAATGCTGTGTAATTAAATGATATTTGTAAAGTACAATGAGCTATGCATGAAGATGTATTTAATATAAATATAAAACCATATAATTAAAACCTTGCTTACTGAGGAATATAATACCATAAACTCAAAAGCAAGACTCTAGCTTCTAACTTACCTAAAATAATTCGAATGCAACAAGGCGTTGTTTGGAAACAGACAGCTTAGGAATTATAGTATTTCATATGTTTGACATATTGTTATATGCTATTCCAAATCTCTGGTGATTTTTATGAAAGAGAATTTAAGGGCTCAGGAATTTTCAGAAGTGTTAGAATACAAATGTGGATGTTGTAGCATTTACATTAGTTTTGCATAATCCCATTAATAGTGAATATAGATGTGATAGGTCTAATGGTTAAGATTCTTGCCATCTCCCCCTCTGAATTGATTTATACTGCTTCCACCAGAAGAGAGGCAGCATTTAGAAAGGAGAACCATTCAGTGTTTTTATCCATTCTTCCAAGTTTTGTTTAAACTCTCTTTTTACTTTTTTCTCTATAAATCTTTTCTCTTTAAGTAAAATGACCACGTTCACATTTTATAAAGTCTTTTCAATTCATCTACTATTAACATTTTGAATATCAGGTTGGTCCTTACAGACTAAATTCACACAAGATTAGTGGAAACAGAATTCTTAGCAGGAGACCAATTTGTTCCTTTTATTTTACACATGAGATAAATAAGTCAAAGAATGGTGTCTTGTCCAAGGTCAGAGGTAGTGATTTCCAAAACTGGAACTAGAACCCAATATAAGATCATATGAATGGAACTAAAGGAGGCATCAGGAAAACCTAGTCCAACTTCCTTATTTTATAAAAGAAAAAAATAAATTTCCAAAAGATTAACCACTTTAGTGAAGTTCACACAAATGTTATTAGAAATGGGGTTTAAAGAAAATATTCCATTAACTTCAGAACTAGTGCTCTTTTTATACTAAAGAGAGTTTATCTAGAGCCTCTCTATGGCATCTCTTTCATTTTACTTTTAAAGCATAGTAGACATGCTTGGATTATTATGATAGTTTTACCATCATTGAGGATGGTAGGATTTTCTATTTGGAGCTTGAATAGCAGTTAGAGACTTTTTAGTCTTGAGATTCTTAACCTTGTTTTGCATCATATTCATTTGGCAGATGGAATTCTTGAAATTCTAAAGGAAAGTAATTTTCTTCACCTTAGGCCCAGAACTCTATCCACTGTGCCTATTAGCTGCCCAGCCATAGTCATGACAGTTTGGTAATCTTATAATATTTATGGGGAAAACCTATAAAGTAAGAAGATTAAATAAAATAAGATAGGATATATAGAAGAGTAAACTCCATAGTATTTTCTTTGTTTCTTGATTATGGTATCCTCAGCTTAAACTTCTTCCACTAATACTTATTGGTCATAATATCACTCCAAAGTTGGAATCTAGAGAACTGAAAAGTCACTATTAGCCCCTTTCTTACACTGACATAGCTTTGTTTCTATCAAAGTAATTTTATATTGATAATCTAATTTTATCATCAAAGCAATATATTAAATTATGAAAGTAAGAAAGGCTTTTAGTGGAACCCAGTTATATCTTTAGGCCAGTGTCCATACCTCAACTGTTATACCTCCTTTAAATATCAGATTAATATGGCTTCTGAAAACTAGTATAATACATCATAATAATTGTTTCTTATAAATATTAATTGAATCAATATCTTAGAGATCATAGATTCTTAGAGGTCATTTATTACAAACTGTCTTATTGTTGAGGACAGCTAGATAGTACAGTGGATAGAGCAAATGGGCTTGAAATGAGGAAGGCTCATCTTCATGAGTTCAAATCCAGTCACAAGCATTTATCAAGTGTGAAAGTTACTTAACCCTATCTACCTCAGTTCCTCATCTGTAAAGTGTCTTGGGGAAGGAAATGGCAAACCATGCTTGCATTTTGCCAAGAAAACCTCAAAATGGATTCAGGAGTCATGACTGGAAATGACTAAACAACAACAAATGGTAAACCATACTCAAACAAAAAGACCCCTTATTAGAGATTTTAAAATTATTTTCTAGCTTTATTATCCCACTATGTCTGGAGAAAATTCATTCCTCTTTTGAATAATTCTAATTTGTTCATCATATTTACCTTATCTAGATCTTTGTGTCTTATTTTGTTTATTTTTGAAAAGCAATTCTTCTGGTTGTTCATCTGAATATGCACTCAGAGTTAAAGAAGAGCAAATCTATTTTCTCCTCCATATTATAGCCATTCTAATAGTTGACTTCTATTGCATCTCCCTTAAGCCATATTCTATACATTAACACCCCAATTCTTTCAACTGATCAAATCAATATTTCAAGATCATTTACCAAATTTGTTGCCTTGATTTGATCACTTTTTCATATAAATGTCCAGAACTGAACACTATATTCCATCTTTTGTGTGAACATCAAAAAAAATGGAGAAACTAATAATTTTTCATGTTTAGATACTATGACTTCAAGGAAGTTTAAGCTGTAATTTGCTTTTTTTTAAAAAATATCATCTCAAACTGTTAAATATTTAGTTTGCATTGCAATTAAAAAGTAATAAATCTTTTTGGATGATCTTCAGGCTAACTATGCCTGCATCATCTTAGAACTCAAAAGAATTTTGTGTGTACTCAAATGTGATTGTGTTGCTTCCTATACAATATCTTATTAAATAGGATGCCATGTTCTACCCTGCTAATAAATTTTGAATTCTATCATACTCTGGCTAATTGTATCTTGAAGCTATGTAATATATTGGAAAGCAATCATTCTGGAGTTAAGTTCCTTATTTCAGTTTTTTTCTCTGATGCTTACTGCTTATTTGTCCTTGTACTCGATGGCTTCTGAGGTTCCTTCTTGGTCTAGAATTATGATCCTATGAATCTTTGAGTTTTGTGATCTACATTTGATTAAAAGAACTCTCCCATGTTCTTTTGTCCAAGTGAATAATAAACTATATCTTATACATAAAATTTCATATATTTGTATGTATGTTAACTAGTATAGTTACTGACATTTCAATCGGAGACCTACCATATGAAGGTGAAGCAAAATCTTTAGTGCATGTAAACAAGCAATTTGTATCTATCTATCTATCTATCTATCTATCTATCTATCTATGTCTATTCATCTTTCTATCACCTTTTATTTTATTTATCAAACTAAAGAAATGAAACTTAACTAAAATTTTTCCCCAAAAGTTAAACTTTCCCATAGAAATACAAGTTTTGCAAAGGATTTTAGATAGGTAAATAAAAAAGGTGATAGAAAGATGAATAGACATAGATAGATAGATAAATAGATAGATAGATAGATAGATAGATAGATAGATAAGTAGATAGATAGATGATATAGATATAAGTATAGACTCATAGTATATTGGACTCAGAAGGGACATTAGAGATAGACTTCTTCCATTCACATATTTAACAAATGAAAGTACTATTCCCCAAAGGGAGAAAGTGACAGGCATTCCCTGAGTCAGATCAGAACATTTCATTGTCTTAAAGGCCATCAAATAACTATACTGCTATTACCAGTTAGTATAATGAAGAGATAGGGTATAGTGCAATAGCGATTGACATCTTGTAGCAGGAGCTTAAGAATGGACAGTTTTCTTTACATATAGGTTTATTAGGCCACTTATGCATATTGACTCCCACCATTTGGCAGCCAGGTTTGAAAATACATTAATGTAGTTTGACCTTCAGCCTCTTATATCACCATTTTGAAGGCTACTTTTCTCTTCTGCCATCATGAAGTGTTTCTAGTAGTTCTGAGGTTTTAAAAATACCTCTAAGTGTCAAATGAGATTAAAAAATATTTCATCTTGGATTACCATGTCTATTTTGCTGTGACTGGTTTGTACACCATTGCCTCCAGAGAAGTTTCTAAGAAATATGCATTCTCCCCTTCAAAAGAAAAGCTTCATACTTGGCATTATTAATTCCTACATTTATAGATCCACAGCACTGCCCTTGTTCTGCTGGCATTCATCAAATATTTACTCAAGTCTGTTCTTTTTTTTTTTTTTTTGCATGTTCTATGTGCATGGTACTTCTCTTAATGTCTCTGCACATTATACATTTCCTTTGCCATAATGGGATATTGATGAGTTCTGAGTTGTCACTTCTCCTCTATCTCACTATTCTGATTAGGCTCATTTCATAGTGAGCTGAGACCAAGAACAGGCAGTTGGTCTTCTTTGCTTATTCAAGTATGGATGAAAGGAATGAAGAGGATGTATTTTGGGACTATGTCTCCAATATGGCAGCACTGATCTTTGTCTTTGATGAGCAAACTGACGGTGGTGATTGCTACCTGTGGGGGTGGGGAAATTGTTGTAGAACAATGTTATCAATTATGTGAACTGCTTTTTTCATGGTTGTTAACAGAGCAAGCTGATATTTGCTGTTCATTCACATGTTGATAGAGTAAACTAATCACCCAATATATCTTTGATTTATCCTCTTCACCCAAACATAGTTTTAATTAATAGTAGGAATTCATGAGATGACAGGAACAGCTGGGTCCCCATTATATTTTCTTCTATTCAAATCAGTACAGGTAAGAAAAAAAAAATTAAGCACTGCACTATGAGCAAAGAGCAATAATAGCTACAAGCCATTCTCTAGAAATTAGGTTCAAACAGGCCAGAAGTTCCCATCAAAGTTGGAAGCTATTTAATTTTCCAACTGTTGGAAGTCTTGGAATAGGCAGTCCATGGATCCAAAAATCCATACAAAGTGAGAAAAGACAAATAAAAATTCTTAGGGGCACAGAAGAGTTTTTAGTGGTTCAAGTCAGCTCTTAAGAGTTGATTTTCAGAAACAAAGTGAGAGAAGACCAGCTACTAGGAGACATATTTTGTATTTCCCCCTAACCTCTTCCTGACTTTCCTCTTACTGTCAAATGTATTATCACCTTCCTGGTCACCCAGGTTCACCTAGGTGTCATCCTTGCCTCTTTCCTCCCCCCCCCCCACCATATGCAATAAATTCTTAAGTTGATTCTACCTTTGTACTCTCTCTCATACAACCTCAAAATCTATGCTGTAATACTGTTTCCACCATAATACAGACACTCAACACTTCATTTACACTGTAGGCCTTTATTATCACACACTTGAAGTATTTCAATAACCTTCTAGCTTATCTCCCTACCTCAGCTTTCTCCACAAGTCAGTTAATCACCCAACTGGGCTCTCAAATTGATCTTCATAAAACTCTGGTTTGACCTGATGCTATTTGTGTTCAATTAACTTAACTTCAATGGTTCTTTATTACCTGCAGAATAAAATATAAAATTCCATATTTGTGTTTTAAATATTTTAATAACCTAGATTCTACCTACATATACATTCTGCTTATTCCACAGTCTCCTCTATGTACTCAATGAACCAGTAACTCTGGCATCCTTCCCTTCCTAAGAATAGACTTTCTGTATTCAGTCTCCAGAGATCTTCACAGGCTATCCTTCCTCTTCTTCACCTCTTGAATTCTCTTTTTTCTTGGCCTCTTTCATGACTTATTTAAAATCCCACCTTCTTTAAGAACCTCTCATGATTTCCATGATCCCATGAATATTATTCTCAGAGAATATATTTTTGTATCCTGAGTTCTTTACACAGGACCTAGCACGTATTTGGTGCTTAATAAATGTTTATTGTCTTGTTAACTTTTAAAATTATTATGTACATACACATAGGTGTATGTAATAGGTGTATACCTATGTGTATGTGTACACACATAAGCATGTGATTATTTGTATAAAATCATGTACATAGGCATACAGGTATTATGTATTTATTGTTCAGTCATTCAGTCATGTCCAATTCTTTGCAACCTCATGGGCCATAGCACACTAATATTCTCCATGAAGTTATTTTGGCAGAAGTAATGGAGAGCTTTGCCATTTCATTCCCAGTGGATTAAGGCAAACAGTTTAAGTGACTTACCCAGTAAGTCTGAATTGGACTCATGTCTTCCTAACTCTAGACTTAACGTTCTACACATTGACCTCTCCCCCCCCCCACATATGCATACATATTGACATACAGAGGTACACACACACACACACACACACAAATAAAAAAACAAACAAACAAAAAATATATAGAGAGACAGAGACAGAGTCAGAGACAGAGAGGGGGGATATTATAAAAACTAATATATTTGCCTCACTCCAGAGGTACTATTGAATACCTCATACACTTCACTACTTTGGTGTCCACCTGCCCCTTAGCTCTCACTAGGGACACCAAGAAGCTGTAGCATGTGCAGTGGCCACACCGTGGCAAACTGTCTTGACTGTCTGGATAAAAGAGGCTGGTGGTAACTAACTGGCTTTAAATCCATCACTGAGTTGGTGGGGAAGTGGTGAGGCTACCTCTGGCCTGTGAAGACATCACCTGGAAGAAGATACTGATGTGACTGATTTGTTCTAATCCCCATGAAGGAAGCAAAAGCATGTAAACTTCAAAGAAGCCAAGGCCACCTACCATCACCAGGCACTCTGACTTTGTCTTGCCATAGGACTTAGGTGACAGAGAGAGAGAGAGAGAGAGAGAGAGAGAGAGGATGAAGACTTTATGCAACTCTGCCTCACCTGAATCAAATTTATGCACAGGACAAAAGATAATGGATCTATATACTCCCCGGTCCAAGAAGTTATGCCTCTCTTATTACAGCCCAAGATCATATTGGCTTCTTCTCTGCCATGTTAAACTGTTGACTCATCTTAAACTTACTGTCCACTAGTCTTTCCAGCTTCTATCATCCATATTTTTTCAGAAAATGCTCCATCTAACAATTATTGTTTTTTAACCCATTTCCTAATTGTTCGTTCATATATTTTTATATAATAGAAAAAATTTAGTTCAATGATTTAACTTGCCATTATTTCCTTGAATACTGACTTTGCCATCTAGGCTGTTTATCATTTTTCTAAAAATTGCAAATGGAAAAAATGTAGCATAATGGAATTAGCCATAGAGTAGAGGGTCTAATGATCTGGTTCCAGTCTCAGACCTCCTAATAAATAGCTATATGTTATAAGGAACATAATTTCATCTACTTGATCCTTAATTTCATTGTGTAGACATAATCATCAGGAAGAACTGGATTTAAAATCATTTTAGATAATTAAAAGTTGTGGAACTCAAGAGTCACTTAACCATTTTGTGACTTGGTTTCTCATATGTATAATGAGAAGATTGTACCCAGTTACCTCTAAAGTCTTGTGAACTCTAAATCTATATTCCTATAATTTATAAAGTGAGTTACTTGGAAGAAGTTGTCCCTAACAGTATGTTCAGCCTAATAACATATGATTCTATAAAATGTTGAATGAGGATTCAGTCTTTATTAATACAAAGCACAACAAAACATAATTCCATCTACTATATATTTATAGTCTGCTATAGCCAACAAGTTCACAAACAACTAAACAAGTCATGTACAGAAATTAAATATAAAATAAATACATGTACTATTTATGAATAATACGTATTTAAGTATTGATATGATTCATGGAAGGGAGAAATTGTTCCTGCTTAGGGTGGTTAGAGAAGACTTTTGGGGAATACAGTCCCTTCAAGTTGGTTTACATGTTGAACAATTTATTTCACCTAAGAAATTTGAAGTCAAGTTGATCTGAGTTCTAGTCCTAGCCCTGCCACCTACTAGTAGAATACTACTAGACAATCATTTAAACCTTTTTTTGACATTTGTAAGATGGAGGTTTCAATATATTTACCACCGAACCCAAGTTGAAAAGAGATCATATATAAGCTATAGTTATATATATAAACTACAGTTATTAAAAAAAAACATTGAATGATTCTTGTTGGGAAGGCATGGAGGTGGAATCTCAGAGGCACATGTTCTATTCATGAGATGGTACAGAGACAAATTTGAGTCAAGAGAAGAAGGAGGAGTAAACATGGAGAGCTTTGTAGACTTTAGAACTGGAAAAGTCTTTAGAAAACATCTGCTCCAAGCTCTTGATATGAAAAAAAGGAAAATTGAGTATTTTCACACTAATATATGGAACCTAAAGGTTATACAAATTTTCACTTTCTGTCTTTGACCCATTTACCCCTTAGTGTGATCATCTATCATTTTCCAAGGAAAATTATGTCAAATAATATGAAACTACTGTCAGGCTCTGTAAGAGGAAAGCTACTAGTTATAAACAGGTCAATGAAATTTCTCGTTTGAAATTAATGAAGTGTCCATTGTTGTGAATAGTCTTAATATTATCAGATAGTTGAAAGCAGATGACCCAACAGTTCTTTTTCATCTTGGAATTTTATGGTGCTGATTACATTAATTAGCAGAAGATATAGTATAATGAAGCCTGTCTGCTGAAAAAATTTTAATAGGTTACTTTAATAAGTTTTTTCTGTGATTTGTGTTGCTGATATGAACAGCAATTATCCAGCCAAGTAATGAGTCACTAATGAATATGTCTTTCTTAGATTATTATGGAAGTTCATCAGAGAAACTAGTAATGTAAAAATATCCTGTTTTTTTTTCTTCCTCAAAGCACATATTGTTTATCTAAGCACTTTTCAAAATGGGCACTGAAAGAGGAAAAAAAGATGAGAATTCTGGTCAAAATTGGAACTTTCTTCACTAAAAAGATTAATCAGTTAAAAACATAGCTCACTTTTTAAAGTAATAAAAAGATGTAACAAAAAGTGTAACATTTCATAAATCATAGAAATGAGTTAAAAACTCATAAAGATACATTTTAGTCTCACTTCCATTGAGACCCAAGGAAGAGTTTTACCCATAATTACATGGAAAATAAGTAGCAGAGCCAAAAATCAAACCCAGATTCCCTAATTTGAATTCCAGTATCCTTCCTATTGCTCTAAAATGCTTCTCTATAGTTCTTATTCATAACTTATAATTGCACTTACCTTTGACGCTTTCTTAGTACAATCATTTTAAAAAGACATATGGTAAAAATCACCTGAAGTAGAAATGCTGTAGATATTCTTGATCTAGACATTATTTGCTAAATAGAATAGTTATTTTTATTACTATCCCACTTTCTTAAATTTAATGATAAAAATATCTCACGATGAATATGCATAGTTATTACATTGATCATAGGGATAAGCTCTTTGAGAATCTTTTTTTAATGTTGTCCTTATATAAATTTTCTTAATTCTACATATTTCTTTTTACACTAGTTTATAGACATATTTCTAGTTTCTTCTGAAGTAGTAAATTTATTCATTTCTTATGGATAAATAATATAAATTATATCAATATACCATAATTTTTAGTTATTTTATAATAGTAGGATATTGCTTACTTTCCAGGGGTTTGATCCTATTAAAACAATTACTACACCTATATTTGTACAAAAGGGTTTTTTTTTTCCTTTCATCATTTAGAAGCAAATGTCCAATTGTGACATCAATGGGTCAGAGAGAATGAACAGTTTAGTGTTTTTTGGGGGGATGGATTTCCAGATTGTTTTCTGAAATGTTTAGAACACTGAACAGCTGTATCAACATTTGTAATTTTCCTCTTTTTTATTATTTTTGCCAACTTGATTTACCTGACTTTAGTAAATTATTTGACAAAGGTTTTCATTTTATTCTGGTCACAGGGTGGAGAGATAAAGGCTAGACAAGAAATTCTCAAACTTGTTATTCTCAGGATCCCTTTACATTCATAAAATTATTGAGGACCACTCTCCCTCAAAAAAAGTTTCCCCCAGGAGACATATAGGTGCATACAAACACACATGCACACTCACACATGCATGGACACAGTGCAGCTACAACATCACATACATACATGGGTACACACATGAATGGTGCACCCATGTACATGTATTGTGTGTATTAACAAGTTCATACATGTGAGAGTGCACGGTGCACAACCCATTGTTTATTTATGCACATGCATGTGCATATATACATGTGTACATACACACATAAACATACATTATAATAACATTTTTGCATTATTAGGAAAATAATTTTTACCTTTTAGATCTCCTTAGGTTGCCATGATTAAGAAACTTCAAAGTTCCTCAGATCACACATAAAGAATTGCTAGACTATCAAATATATGGTAAGCAAGTGAAAGAGAATTGACATGGCAGTAAGGAAAGTTGATTATTATTCCCAACCTTCCTCTGATCATTCTTCTCCCATCCTCTGCTGCGCTGCATCACCTGCACAGAGTAAAGGCTTTGAGAGACCAACAAAGCACTTCCACCTGTGTCAAGACAAGTCAGCTTCTATCTCCTGCTTCCAGATTGATCTTCCCACTTAGATGTAGAGTATCTCCACTGAAAAGAGGATGAACATTCCCTTTGACCTAGGACCTTCCATCATCTACTCTGCCATTCCCTTGAGGATAGAGGGGAAAAAGTTTTCCATCTCCTGACTAATATTTAGCCTTCAGAGGGAAGAGGAATAGTGAAAGTAGGCTTCCCCTCAGGTCATTTTATTATGTCATTTCTATCTCATGCTGTCCTTGTTTCTAAGAGATCTGTAGTCTACTCTGAGGAGAATTATGCCTTTCATTTAAAGAGGAGTGTTCTCCTACTTGGTCTTACTGTACACATCCCAGATTTTGAACCTGTATCATCCAAATATCATTTCCCATTCCCCATCACCTGATTGCTTATTTCCATTTCCTTCAAATTTCCTACACCATTGTTATAGAAGAGTGCTACTCATTCCTTCCACTGTGGCCTCTGCAATGAATTATCCATAGGCAACAAACTTCCCTTCATCCTAAAACTTTTCCTCTCCAACTCCTTTCATCTTCCAGCTTTTATTGAAACCTTGCTGTTCCTTGAGACACTGCCTCCCTGGTCAACCTTTCATATTCTTTGAATCTTCTTCACTCATTCATCTCATTTTTGCTGGTGGAAGTGAGGAAATTAAGATATTATTTGCTTCTTGTTTATACTTTCAGGTAGACATTACCCTGTCATGCAGTAAGATCTTTTTGAGATGCAAAAAATTTATATCTATCATCCATTCAAATTGCTAGTAACTATTATATATGGATCTCCAGGTCATTATTTTTGCTTTCTCAATAGGTACAATACTTGGACTACACACTGTTGCTTCACTCCAAATCCTACACTCATATTTGGGAAAGACACCATATATAGTGATGATCCCTTAAGTAACCCAGCTACTCTTTTCCCTGATCTATTAATTTCCCATTTCTTACTCCTCTATCATACCAAAATGTCAGCCTCTCCATTTCTATCAGTTTCTTCACTGGTGTCTACAAATATGTCTATTTCTCTTCTGTTCTCAAAAGATATCTCACTTAATCCTTCATCCATGTGAATCATGGATCTATATTTCTCCTACTTCTTTTCATTAAACTCATTAAAAAGCCAATCTAAAGTGCCTCCACTTTCTCTCTTCTCTTATTCTTCCTAACCCCTTACAATCCAATTTCTGCCCTCATCATTTCAAAAAACGGTTCTCTCCAAAGTTCCTGATGATCTCTTCATTGCCAAATGCAATGGCCTTTCTCAATCCTCATTCTTTTTCAAACCCTCTTTGGATTTTGTCAATACTAATATAATCTACCTTAAATATTCTCATCTCCCTAATTTTTCAGGGGAGCACACACTTGGTTCTTCTTCTACCTGTCAGACTGCCCCTTCTCAATTTCTGTAGTTAGATATTTTTTTTTTCTAAATTAGAGTCTCTAATCATAGGTAGTTCATAGTGTTCTGTCGTGTGCCCTCTTCTCTCTAGACTAGTTGATTTGGTGATCTCATAAGCTCCCATTAATGTACTTACCATCTCTCTGTGCATCCTGTTCAAAACTCTCTGGTGATTTTTCATGTTGTATCTCCAATTGACTTTTGCAAATCTCAAACTGCTTATCCAGTAATCATCTTAATCTCAGCAACTTCAAAATTGAATTTATCTTTCTGCTTAAATCTCCACACACACACACACACACACACATGCACACACACACAAACACATATACACCATGTGTAAAAATTGAGATACTAATGTATGGTTAGTGGAATTGTTAACTAATTCAGCTATCATGGAAAACAATTTAGAACTATACCCACAGGGCTATAAAATGTAATTTAACAAAGCAATACTATTTATAACTCTTTAATTCCAAAGATACAAAAAAATAGAAAAGAACTTACTCATACAACAACCTGTATAACAATTCTGTTTGTGGTGGCAAAGAATTGGAATTGGTAGGGATGCCCTCAATTGAAGAATGGCTAAAATAGTTGTGTTATATGATTGTAATGGAATATTATTGTGCTATAAGAAATGATGAGTTCCTAGATTCACATTTGGCCTCAGATACTTCCTAGCTGTGTGACCCTGGGAAAGTCACTTAACCCCCATTGCCTAACCCTTATCACTCTTCTGCCTTGGAGCCAATACACAGTATTGACTTCAAGATGGAAGGAAAGAGTTAAAAAAAAAAAGAAATGATAATTAGAATAATTTTCAAAGACATGAGGAAACTTATATGAAGCAATGCAAAATGAAGTGAACAGTTCCAGGAGGACACTGTAAACAATAATATCAATATTATAAAAATGATCATCTGTGAAAGATTTAGCTAATCAAGACAATAGTCCAATTCAAAGGATCCATGGTGAAAAATAGTACCCACCTCCAGAGTAAAAACTAATTGACCCTGGCTGCAGATTGAAACATACTTTTCTTTTTTGAATTTATTTCCTTGTTTTTATATTTGTGTATGTATATTCTTTTGTAGAAGGCTAACATGAAAAAATTCTTTGCATAACTTCACATGTATATTTTGTCATATTGCCTGCCTTCTCAAGAAGTTGAGAGATACAGGAAAGATGGAAATTCTCTCCCTCTTAATCTCTGCCTACTGAATTTCTTAATTTCCTTTAATGGTTAACTAAAATCTATTGTCTAAGTAAGTCTTTCTGAAATTACATTTTTATGCCTGCCCTCTTTTAATTATTTCCCATTCATCTTGAATATAGCTTGCTTGTATATATTTGTTTGCTTACTGATTCTCCCATTAGATTGTGAGCTCCTTGAAGGTACCAACTATATTTTTCCTCATTTTTAGTCTCCAGTTCTTTGCATAGTACCTAGCATATGAGAGGTGATTCCTACATGCTTTCTTGAGTGACTGATGGAGTTTTCCCACTAAAAATTACATGGAGGTAACAGTTTTCTGGGCTTTAGATTTATTTTCTATAAAATGAAGAATTTTGTAAACATTAATTATAACATCCTTAATAACATCCTTTCTAACTCCAAAATGCTGTGGTGAATTTTAGAGTTATTTCACATAGTGGTAAGAGCACTGGGCTTACCTTCAGAATACCTAGATTCAAATTACAGATATTATTAATATATATAATCTTCAACAAGCATTTTTTTTTGATATTTTTGTCAGGGTTGAACTAGATCTTTAGCTTTAAGTCATCTAAAGAATACGAACTACTGAAATTTAAATATTCTATGCCAGGCTGTCTCTTTATAGTGGAAATTTTGCATACAGTACAAATGGAGATAGATGGAGTTAATTTGGAATTTTTCCAGTTGGTGCCTTAACTCTCAAGGAGACATCAACATCCAGTATAGACAAAAGTTTTATTTCCTTTGGTGTATATGATAAGCACTGCATAGTGAATTGGAAGTCCTGAGATTTGAGTTCTCATCTCAGCTCTGATTTAACTCTGAGACATTAAGAAATCATTTAACCTCTCTAGGCCTCAGTTTTCTCCTCTGTAAAATGAATAATTTTGTCTAAATCTTCTCTAAGATGTCTTTGAATTCCTATACTATGTGATTTCCATGTAATTAAACACATTTTCCCATATTTTTAACCCCCTCTCAAATTCATTAACTAGCATGAACTACTTGTTCTTACGATTTGTCCCTTTCTCTTTTTGTATGTATTCTCTGCATCTAGCAGACATACTCTTACAAATCAGGAACACTGAGTTCTAATTCAAAATATATTTCATATTTCAGAAAGAATTATGTGCCTTTAAATATGGTGGATGCTCAGTGGATGGCAACAATGATTGTAATGTCCACTAAAAGTTACTCCCTCCATCAACATACTAACTGTGTTTTTAACAACTTTTCTGTTATTGCCTAATAGAAATCCTAAACTAAGACTTGGCATTGGTATGGAAACTAATTAGAATAGAGTACTATTCATGTTAGCTTTTTATTGCCTTTTCCCCCTATTTGGAGACATATTTAGGAAATCATTGCTTCATAATATTTTTTGCAGAAAATTGAGTATATATTTGCTATGTAAGTCATTATTTGTCATTGCATTAACTTAAACACTGTAGAAGGAAAGATGTGAAAGATGTCATACTCCACAGCATAAGCTAACTTAGTTAACTCAAATTTTTGACAGCTATATTTTTCTTTTTTACCTTGTGCATATGCTAAATTCTGCAAAGATTAGTGAAGTTCTTTATTCACTTCCCATTGCTGTTAGGAAATATAGAGACTCCCTTTAAAGAAGTAATGGTTCAACTTCTCTTTCCAACTTTATTGCACATTAACCAAATTGACCTACTTGCTATTCCCTTACTTAATTGCCTCATCTATGACTTTGGACCGACTATTGTCCCCAACCCACTCACAATGCCTAGAATATAGTCCTTCTTTACCTTTGCTTCTTAAAACCCTTAACTTTCATTAACGTTTAACTTAAATATCAAGCCTTTCTTCATCTCCTACTTTTTTGTGATCTCCCTCCTCAAATTGCATTCTATTATGATTCATCTATTTGCATATTTTATCTACCAAAATATGCAAACTCTTTTATGGCAAGGCCTATTTTTCATCAAAAAATAGACTTTGTATCCCAATTTTTACAACATATGTTGTATATCCTTAATAAACATGTACACATTTATTTGGAGTTCAAAGAAAATATAAATTGCTTTGCACATAATATTAATTGGAGAAAAAAAGGTATTTTCAAGGCACTTATAACTTTAAATATTTTCCATGTATAGTTTTATTTGATCCTTATAGCAATCCTGTTGGTTAGGTAGGGCAAGTGTCTTTATTTTACCTTGCTTGTAGGGACTTACTCATAACAGATACTTCATGGATATTTGTTGAATTAAATTTAATCAATGACTTATTTTGTATATTATGAAGCTGAGTCTGGGAGAGATCATATGAATTGCTCGAAATCATGCTAATAGAAGTAGCAAAAAGTAAACTCTCTGCTATGCTCACTTAAAAATATACAGTCTTATTCACAAAAAAATGTCTTACACATAAAAGGAGGATTATGTCCAGCATCGTGTCTAGCAGACTTGGAAAGAAATACAATGGCATCCTATATCATAACATCCAAGTTTAAGTATTGTGCATATAACAATTTTAAATTGCCACAGACACTAAAAAGAGATTCTAGGCCACTCCTCCAATCCCCCTCTCCATTTCTTTATTAGGAAAGTTTCTTTAATTCACTCTGAGGGCTGTATTCACTGAGTCATAAAAACCTGAATCCTTTTTGATTTCTATATGCTCTCCCATGCCACTGAAGCAGTTTCCAGATTGCTTGTACATGGCATTAAAGTATCTAGCACTCAAAAGAAGCTGAATATCCAACTCCATCACTTCTGACCTCTCTGCAAGAAAATTGCAGTCTTTCCCAGCAGGGTCCCCATCTTTTCAATCACCATATAAGGCTCCCTAGGCTGTAGAATATAACTGAAAAGGTTTTGCATTGGGCCCATCAAGTGAGACAAAGTCTCTAAGAAATGCCACACTAAACCTTTCAAGAATTCATTAATCCTTTGTTAGTCCCTATCTCAGTGAACTGAGAATTCTGGACGACTGGCCAAGGGACAGCTCATTAAATATCTGTTGAGCGCTTCTTCACACATTATCCACATATGCCAAAAGAGCTAGTCTATTCCCATTTTTCAATAGGCTAGTTTAATGAAAAACTATTTCTTAACAACTTTAGCATTGATTGTTACCTACATAAAATATCTGCTAAGGTTCCCAAGTAAGTTCATATCCAATTTACTTTCTTCCAGATGAGGGATGTACTTACTTTGTATTAAAATAATCTTGGCTCTAGCAGAAAATAATTTCCTCCTTTTTTCTTTTATAGTCTTTGAGACAACATTAAAAAAAAACCAACAAAATAAGGAATATATTTAACAGATTTTGAAAAAAAATCAAATCTATATTTATAGAAGATAATAGTGATATTGTGTATTATACATTTGCAATGTTATGTTTAATGATGATAATGATATTCTAAGAAGATAGGCACTTATTCAAGGTGATTTAAGATGTATAGAATGCATAGCATTTTCTCACTAAATTGGTCAGAAATAATAATTAATAATAGCTAGTGATTAAATGTAAGAAAAACTGAAAGAAGTCTAAGCCTTGTGATGTGACCAGGCTAATGCTTATGCGAGGACACATTCCTCAGAGGAAATCAGAATAATAGCCTTTGTCCCCCACTGATTCCATTTCCAGGGAGAGGGCCCAAATTGGGATTTAGTTAAGGTTACTAGAATTATAATAGGCTTTAGGGTTCACTTATTTGCATGTCCTATTAAAATAACTGCCATATTCACTCTTTTTGCTTTCTGTATTTAATATTCTTTCTTTCTGTATATCTCATCCCATTTTATCATGCTATTCTTATATTTTAAAAGATATCTTTTTTCCATTTATAGTTCTTCCTTTCCCTGGGAAATTCTCCCATAATTTCTCTCTTATCAAAACTTTCCTGTGTCACTTTTTATAATGACCTATTCACTGGTAATTTTCCTCTAAGAAAGCAGTCTCATAAATTAATTAATGATTGTGTGAGTAGTCATTAAGACTAATATACTTTTGTACTCATTTTACCATTGGACAACATGTCTCATTTCTATGTTTCTCAGCATTTTCTTTTCCTTTGCTTTTTGATTCTATCCAGAAAGAGAAAGGGAAAAGATGTGTCTAGATGTGTCTAAGAAAGAAGGAATGGAAGAAAGAAAAAAGAGAGAGAAAGAGGGAGGGAGGGAAGAAGGGAGAAAGGAAAACAGAGGAAGGAAGAAAGGAAGAAAGGAGGGAAGGAAGAAGGAAACGGAGAAATAAGGAAAGGAAAGGAGGAAGGGAAGGAGAAAGGAAAGGAAATGAAAAATAGAAGAGAGAAAGGAAAAAAGGAAGGAAAAGAAAAAGATTTTAAAAATTCAGAATTTCCCACTTTTTCTATTCTTTGCTTTTTGCTTAACCCATAGAACTTTTTTTAGAGTGGAAGGATCAACTGAAAAGTAATTAAAGCAGAGAGCTTGTTAAAATAGAATTTTTTAAATGGATGTCTCTATTTTTATCAGAGAAATGTTGTTCATCATATGCTTTATGCCACTATTAATGTATACCTTGAATACCAAATAATACAGGTTGAAATGTACCAAAACATGTACTAATTGTCCTATAAAACATACCCTGTTGTGTCTTATTGCTTAAATTAGGTGAGGTTGTCAAGGTAACAGTTACATCCTATAATATCATGCTGGCTAAAGTTACATGCACTAAATTCCATGCCTCCACTACATAACCACTAATAGGGAGACTATTTGCACAGCACTGAAAATTTATCATTGTTTACATTGTCTCATATGTAGTTCCGTGGTAGGAATCAGAAACAACTTGAAGAAATCCTACCTTGCTGTAAACATCTATGGTTAAATTTAGATAATATCATTTAAAATTTTAAATGTATCTATTTATTATTTATTTTAATTTTTTTGACTCCATCATTTTTAACCTGGCACAGGTCCTGTGAAAGTTTAGGGTGCCATGTGTGTACACAAACACCTTCACTCAGCTAATTATATTGGAAATCTTTAGATATTCTGGCTCATCCTATCAAAGAGAGTAAAATGAGATCCAGCCACTTAGTATTTCAATAAATTAGAAAGATAAATGAGAAAATTCTTCTCATTTTCTGAATTTAAAAACATTTTCTTTATTAACAGCATATTAGTTTTCTTCTTCATAAACAATCCATTGCTAATTTTCATTTGTTGTGAATTATGATTACTGAGGCAAGCACTAAATTCGTGCAACAACAGATAACTAAATCATATTTGTTGATCATTTTATATTAGGAGTTGGTTTGGTTTCAATCCAAACTGCAGACCTGTTGCAATGAGAAAGAAAAATAATTCTATGAACATTTCTTGATACTCAAGCCATTAATGAATTTATATTTTGTTATCTACTTTCATTGTGGTGACTGGTAGGAGGAAAATATAGCAAGAAAATAAAAGATTTTTAGAAATGCATCTAAGTTGCATAATTAATTCTATATGAATAGTTTAGCTCAACAACATGAGATTAGAGAGTTAATTCTGGTTGGTGTTCAGGGTAGGACAAAAAACTTCCTGACATGAATACAGTTTCTTAACTGACAATAGCTTCATTCAGAATGACTTCTTATTCCTGACTCATACTAGTTTATCTTTGTTTATTAGATTACATTTTACAGTTAATTTTGACAATGGCTGATAGTAGTTTAAATTGGTAAGTTTGTTGCTATCTCAATCTCTGAGAGTGTCCAGATAGTTTTCAAGGGTCATATATCAGCTGTAAATCAGCCTAAGTGAAATTGCATCAGAAATAATTCTTTTATTTTTGTCAACAGAAAAACAAAAGCTCAGGTTATAAAGAAGGTAATCTCTTCATGGCAGACAGTTGACAAGTAATCAGTCCCTGTTGTGATGAGACAGGGTTGTAAAAGTCATCTGCCCTCTTCCAGTTAAAATGAGGAATTAGATAATTCAGGCAATTTAAAATTCAGTTATTTTTGTTTTGCTTCTCTGAATGTCAAATTAATGGAATCAAAAATGGATCTTGACCTAACAGGGTAAAATTATATAATACTTTAAAAAATTAATGGGGATTGGGCATCTATCTTATGATAATCACTGTCTTTGCTCTCAGAAGCAATTATCTAAGATCTGGTTCCCTGGAACCAGATTTCTACAAGGTTTTATTTAAAGTATCTAATGGGGAGGGGGACTTCTCCAAAATAGTTAATATTAGAAAAACATTCGTTAAGATCTTAAAAGTATCCTACATTCTATATTTATATGTATAATTAACATGATGCCTGATCATTCAGTGAATTACAAAAGATTTATTGAGTATAAATGATGGATCCAGTTAGATGCTATACAGGACAGAAATGAGAATGAACACTTTTTTTGAAAAAAGCTGAGAAATTATTCTGAAGTGAAATTTACATACATGAAGTAATCTATGCTTTTTAAAGAAGTATATAGTCAGGTACAAAATTACATAGAATAGAAATTATATTATATGTAATAGACATTCTAAGAAAGAAGATATAGGAGACAAAAGTTATTTTAAAAAGCTTATGGTATCTATTTTAAATTTAATTCATTTTAGCTTGTTCAAGTATGTTTTGGATCACATAATTATGATGGAAGAATGGTTTGGAACAAGCAATGTATAAATGTTTAACAGTCAGCTATCAAAAAATCCCCACAAAACAATTATAAATTTAATCTGCATTATTGAAAAATATCCATTAATTTCTTGTCAACAAAATTATAAATCAAGCATTTGTAGCATTTGCCTATTTCCAAGATATAAAAACTCATACTGAAAATTTAACAATCAGCTTGTTCTCTAGCACACTGCAATTAAAAAAAAAAATCCTAGATGGCTTCGAGCTACCTATTCAGACTTATTTCTCTTTATTTTCTTTGACTTATTCAATAAACTGCCTTTGGTGCTGCACACAAATGACACTGTCTTCGGAATTAATGTCATTCTACTGAATGAAAGATTGACCCTCTCTCTATCCTCACCCCCATATCTGAAAATATTCCTCAATCAGTTTTGTCTCTTAGAATTACTACTTTCTCAAGGATTACTTTCCAGATGAAAATGAAAATTTAACCTGGTTCCCTAGAATGTTAGTGCCTTATCCCCCTAAGTAAATTACCTTATGATTATTTTCTATAAATTTAAATGTGTACTTGTTGTCTCCTTAAATAGAATATCAGACTATAAACTCCTTGAGAAGAAATTCCATTTTCAACTTTAGTTTTCACCCTAACATCATGCATGATGTAGATTAATACATGCTTATTGGTTGGTTTATTAATTGAAAAAACTACTCAGATAGAAGACCAATAGGTGAGAGTGGGATTAATCTGCTACAGAACAATAGTACACTATTTATGAACGGCTGATTGTTCTCATTAGCAGGGTAATAGAGCTATAAAATAATCAAATAATAAGAATCAGCTGTATGCCCATCTACAGTCATTACTTTTCCAAAAATTTTAGTGTGATAATTGTGAAGTGGTGAAGTCATTTCTATCACTGTAACATCCTGATTAAATAAATTGAGCACTGGTCTCACTAAAAGCTCATCAATGATCTGATGAAGAGGCAGAAAGCAGAGTCTAATGGGCTTCTTTCATTCAATTGAATTCAACAAGCATTTATTAAGAACCTGATGTGTACCAGGCACTTGGGGAGATAAAATAAAAAAAATAAATAAACCAACACAACAATAGACGCTCAGGTAATAGAGTGTACTCTCAAAGAACTTCTATTTTACTTTCTACTGATGGAAGAGAGACATACTCACACAAATATAAATAGAAAACAAATAGCTTTAGGGAAATATTAACAATGGACGGGAATCAGGAAAGTCTTCCTTTTTTTGTTTCCAATTCATTAGGGTGTTCTTGCCTGATTCCCTACCACTATTAGTACTTTACATGCCTCATATTATTAATTGGGAGCAATGAAAATAGTAATGGATCAATCAGAAAAAGACCTCTTCAAGTAGATTCCAATTATATGTTTAAATTCTTTGGCTGAGGAGGAAAAAAATGTATGTTAAAAATTCACAGAGTTATAAAGAACAACTCATTGTCAATTCAGTGATTGTGGAAAACCATGTAACAGTTATGTCTCCTAAGTTGTCTCAAAGCATTTGGTTCATGGCGCAATGAGACTTCTAGAGCATTTATTAACCATATGGAAAATAGTTCTCCATTTAAAACACAACTCTAATGCAGTAACGTCAAGAACACTTGATAAAATTGTAAGATCTTCAAAGGAGACTGTTTAGGCTTTTTATGCTTATTTTTGATGCTAACTCTATTACTATCACTCCTGAATAAAATGGACTATTCCTTTCAAATAAAAGTCCGAATTGAGCTACAAAAATATTGATTACTTCCCATACATAAATGACATGAATTTATTTGGCTCTAATTGAAAAACTACTTCATCTTGTGGAACTTTCTCAAATGATACGTCAGTCAGACTTTTAGTTAAGTATATAATTCTTAATGTCCTCCCCAAAAGAATAGAGAATGAAGCCTTAGAGTTTTAATCTGGAGTTCAAATTGAACTGTGACAAATACTTTCAAATTAAAGTAACAATTATCAACACGTTGATTTTTTCCAGTAATGATAAATTGAAAATGTGATTATCAAAGAGAAAGGTTAGGCTGAGAGACTAATGAATCTTGAAGTAAAAACTTATTTGGAGAAACTCATTTAGAACAATAAGAATCTGCCACTCAATTTGAGTTCCTATTGAATGACAAATAAGATAAAAACTGTTTTCCACAGAAATACATAAAAAATTTACTCTTTTATTAATAATCTCCCACTGTATAAGTATAAATATAGACCTTACAGTTTCATGGGAAACTCAACCAATCAACTGTATTTACATGAAAACATCATAACAGATAAAAGTTTTTCTTCAATCAAAGAGACATTACATGAAAACTTGATGAAAGTCCATGGAATCTCCATGAATTCCTTGGAATACCTGAAATCTCCAACTTAATGTTTGTAATTTGTGTTTCCATATAATATATTTATTGTTCTCATAAGGAGGAATTTTTATATGTGCAATGAATGTTATGTGTGAAATGGACTAGAGAGACCCAGGGTTCCTTTCTACTTTCAAATTCTATGATAATATCCAAGTTACCTGGAATAAAAAGCTTTCAATTATAGAGATTTGGGAGAGGATTGCATAAAACCACACACAAACAGTATGTTATATATTATCCCCATTCTTTCTTCTATGAGATCTATACTAAGAATGCTTTGTGAATGTACTAAAAATGAGTTTATATCCTAATGCCTTTATTAAACTTATAAAAGCAATTATTTTATCCACCTAGCAGTAGTCTACAGAGAATTATATGCAGACTGAATACCAAATTCATTTCTATCTGAACTTCACTGGGGGAAAAATACATACCTTCTCCTTCCCAGGAAAAAAAGAGTTTGACTATATTAAATAATCTAGATTGTGGGTGCTAATAAAGATGGGCATTTAAATTTAAAATCTTAGTCTCCTGGCAATAACTCCAGATCTCTTTACACTGGGCAATACTACCTTTGGAGAAGAGATAGTCATCTAGTACATCTAAATGTGCAAAATAGCATAGTTGTCAAACAGCAAACCTTTACCATCCCCATGGAGGAGTGAATTGTTTTTGCATCAGTAATAATTTATATTAAATAGCACAAAATTTGAATAAAAATCAATTATCACTGAATAAGTTAATTAGTAGCTTCAGATAGATGTCTTCTATACAGACCCATTAGAAGCAATTAGACTCTAATGAAATAAATATAGTCTAGTCCCTAGGTCTAGGTGCCCATACAAGATCTTGCCCCTATTTTAGCAAACCTGTGTAACGATTCTTTGCTACCAACATTTCTTTTAAAACTGTCTCCACACGAATTAGCCATCTAATATTAAGTGCAATCCCATTTGGGTGGCCATATTCTCAGGGCTCTTGAAATCACTAGAGGCCTTTACAGAATTGTCTTACTTGTTTATTTTATAGAATATTTAATTCCCTCCAAATAAATTCTAAAAGTAAATATGTTGACTGTGACTGAAGTGTATAGGGAACAAGTAATTACAAATCAACACTAAAACAAAAATAAACAGTTTAGGAGTCTGACAATATTTCCCTGAGTTGATCTAGAATAGCAAGAGGGAATGATTAAGGACTCCTTGAAAATCCTTCCAGGGTAGTATGCTGCCTGCTAGAGGTACAGGGAAGATTCTTTACAGCCCCATTAGCATCGATCCTATCACTAGACATCACCATCCAACAGAGGGACCTTTGTGAAGAGACAAAAAAGGCCTCTGTGATGCAGTTGCCAGGAAATCAGTTGACAGAGAAACTTTTGTCAACATTCTATTGGAGCTTAGTAACTGAGGTTTATAAGGAAAATAAAACAAAATCAAAACACTAGCATAAATTTACACATTCAAAATTCCCCATCTTGAGAGGCAGAATTTGGCAATATTGCCATATTCTACCTCTACATAATAAAATAAACCAAATGAAGAGTAAAAAAAATCATCATCCCCATTTCATATTTGGTACCATTTGTCAGTGTCTTGTTTATGATATTTAATTTCCTACTCATTAGATTTCCAGGAAAAGAAAACAATGTTATGTGGTAGCTAGGTAAAATGGTGAATATATAGAGCTCTAGGCTTAGAATCAGGAAAATATCTTTCTGAGTTTAAATTCAGTCTCAGAAACTAATTAGCTGTGTGACTTGGGAAAGACACTTAACCCTGTTTGCCTCAGTTTCCTCATTTGTCAAATGAGCTGGGGAAGGAAATGGCAAACCTCTAGCATCCTTGCCAAGGAAAACCTAAACAGGGTCACATAGAATCAAATATGACAGAATGAAGTTTAATAAATATGCATTTAGTAACTGAATTAAAGTAGATAAATTATCATCAAAGATGGATTTCTTCACTCCTTTCAGCATGAGAGTGAGAAATATTTTTACCTCTTTAGGAAACTAGAGTAGTTGTAACTATTGATTCTCCCTCTTTCTTTCAAGTCCTTATTGTAAATACTTCTGTTAAAACAGAAATCCTTTAGGATTTCCACCTTCCAAGTCACCAGATGTCAATCATAATAGAAGTTCCTTGAGATTTTAGTACAGAATTTTCCATAGATATTTAATAAAAAATCCTTGAGTGATTAATTTAGACTTTTAGGATCACAAAAGCCCATCCAGTTGTAAATTTATGGTACTATTAATCATTCAAAACTCATATGCACTTGCTTCACAATGGAAGAATTTTCTATTATCTGTGATTGCTAATGCCAAAGATGGATAAACTATGATTATTAAATTGTTTCAGTTGTATCTTATTCTTTGTGACTTCATTCAAAGTTTTCTTTGCAAAGGTACTGGAATTATTTGCCATTTCCTTCTCCAACTCATTTTATAAATGAGGAATGGAGGCAAATTAGGTCAAATGAGTTGCTCAGGGTAACACAGATTTTAAGTATTCGAGGGCAGATTTAATCTCATGGAAGATGTGTCTTCCTGATTCTCCACTCAATGCTCTATCCACTCTTCCATATCTACTTGCCCCTTGGCCAAAGTACACCTGTCAGTATGTAGAGCTCTGGAAGTTTAAGTATCTCTGCAGAGTGCATGGACCTTGCGCCTTAGGGTCACATTATTATTAGAGGTAAAGGGAATCTATGAAATCTTCCAAACATTTCTTCAATTTCCTATATGAGAACAATGAATCCCCAATAAATTAAATAAACCATTCAGAATCATGCATACAGTTAATGGAATGTGTTGAAATACAATGAAAAAAACTTGGAATTTAGGGATGAAGTTTGAATTTAAAAAATATAGAATCAAAAATTTCCATTACTATTTACTATACATGACTTCGGGCACATCATTTCACCTCTCTGGGGTTTACCAAATGAAAAGTTTGGGAACTGAAATTAGATAAGTTTTACATCTCCATTTAGCTTCATATATATATATATATATATATATGTATATATATATATATATATATAGTCATATGAATAGGGCAATGGAGAGGTATTAAATCCTATGTCTATTGATTCCCAATCTAGTACTCATATCTCTATGTCAAGTTGACCCATTGTTGATAAGTTTTTCTTGCCATTTTGCTCATATATAAATCTCCTAATTTCAATCTTTACAGTAATATCAACTTCTATCATTGAGTGTTCTGAGAAATGTACTATGATCTATTGAATACTTCTTAAACACATAACATCTTAGGAGTGCAATAGGCAATGACATTTCAAAAGTAGTACAATTTATAGATGTGGAACTGAGTCAGTAACCTTGAGTGATACCCTTCTTCCCAAGACTACTATGAGCTTAGAAGAGGGAAAGATGTTTAAAGGATGTTTATATTTAAAGAGAAAAAAAGATAATGGCATTAACCCAATGACCACTTGGAGTAACTTTTAGTCCAATGATTTACAATTCCAAAATCTATTCAAATGACTTTATTTCCAATTTAATTTTTTTTTTACTTGTTGAGCATAGAAGGCTATGGCACTGATAAACACATATGATGTTATTTCATCTAAACTCTCCTGAGCATTTACCTATCTTGTTGCAGGGTCTCTAATTCTTCAGATACCCCCATTTCCATGCAGCTTCTGTGCTCATTTAGTAGAATACAGTCTTACCTACAAAGTGAAAAAAAAATCTACATAACTCAAATTAAACTTGTTTTCAATGGAGAACAGATGAATGCTAGAAAAGCACAGTATTTTTCAAAGGATTTGTGTTTGAGTGCCTCTGTTACTTTTCCCCTTTTATAATCATGGGCAAGCTACTAGTATTTTCTGGGCCTCAGGTTTTGTTTTGTTTTGTTTTATTTTGTTTTACAAAAAGTAAAAAGGATTATATGAGATAATTTCCAAAATCCATTCAAAATCTAAACCTAATATAATATTCAAATATTCAGAATCATTAAGAGTTGAAAATGGCTTTAGGAAATTCCTGGCCAATAAAGCAGAATATTAATACAAAGCAGAATAAAATATGACACATTTTTAAAAATAAATAAAAATGCAAATTAAAACATACCATTCTTTAACTCCTCTATGCATTTTCATCTAGTATAAACAATATGTCTTCTTCAAAACATTATGAACATAGAAATATATATTATGTTATAATATATGCACAACCTCTAAAATTATATCTGCTGTCTTGGGGGGAAGGGATGGGTGGGAGAGGGAGAGAACATGGATTAAAAATATCAGAAAACAAATATTAAGTCATTATATTGACATGAAATCTGAAAGACATATACAAATAAAAAATAAAGATATGTTCCCACATAAATATGTCAGTTTGTAGTTTTCTAAGTCAAGGCATTGCTGGCAGGACTCCATTTCTATCTGATTTAATGCTGTTTATTTTGGCCCATATAAGTTCTTTATTTTCTTCCCCCCCCCCTTAATTTCCTTCTTG
Source organism: Monodelphis domestica (assembly GCF_027887165.1). Lineage (NCBI taxonomy): Eukaryota > Metazoa > Chordata > Mammalia > Didelphimorphia > Didelphidae > Monodelphis > Monodelphis domestica. The sequence goes on along the minus strand of NC_077229.1, from coordinate 412,201,669 downwards.
GTCAGAAGCTTTCATGAGTTTAGTTTGTTAATGAAAATTGGCATCTCTTCTGAAACTTTAAACTCTAATGAATAATTTTAGCATTGTTTCCTAAACTATATTAATTATTTGGTTGCCATGGATATCCCAAATAAAAAAAATACCCAAGTCAGCTGAAAATTTATGGTGATTTAATTAATATAGTGGAAAGAAATTAAGAAGAAGTTAGAACAAAAGGGTGTAGGATTTCTCCCACCTGGCTTGTGCCAGGGGGAAGATAGGAGGCTCTAGGAAGGTAAGGTTTTGGAGAGCAAAGGAGGAAGGAATGAGCCTGAACTCCAAGAGGGCTCATCCAAGATGGCTGAACCTGAATTAGCTCAAGGGAAAACTCACTGGCAAAACCCAGACCAATAGCTACCACCACGCCAAGATGTTGGAACGCTTAGCAAGCTGTCAGCCAGAGCCACCTCTCTGGGGAAAGAGAGCCAAGAGAGGAAGTCAAGAGCCCTATATAGATGGTTTTACATCACTTTCCTGTGTCTGATCTGTACCAATGTTAGCTTAGCTTGATTTTGGACAGCCCAGGGGTCTGTCAGCTGTTGCTTCACATGTCTGTTAAAGGCCATATTCTTAGATAATTAATCCTTGAGAATGGGTGCAAAAATTCCTGACCTTGTTAAATTAAGTAGGGTGGAGCAATGTAGAGTTCCCAATCCTGATTCTGTTAGACCAAGTATCTCCATTGTTACAAATCAGGAAATAACTAAATCCATTCTTCTAATGTACAGTCTAAGTAGGGTGGAGTAGTTTTAAAATTCACAATACATTGTCTTAGAAAAGTAATATACTGAGGAAATAAGAAGTTAAAGGACTTACACAGAATCAAGCAGCCAGTGTGTTTTATAGGTAGGATTAGAATCTTGGTCTTCTCAATTCCAAGGACCTCTCCTTATTATCTACTAAGCCATGTTGTTCCTCAATTTTTTCATCGAATAAAGAGAGGAAAAAAGGGAGATTTAGGAACTTTAAATGACTTACTCAAGGTCTCAATTAACAGAGCTAGAATTTAGGAAAATGACAATGGCGAAACATCCTTTCAAACCTTTTGGGATGCAGCCAAAGCGGTAATCAGAGGCAAATTCATATCCCTGAAAGCTTATATTAACAAACAAGGGAGAGCAGAGATCAATCAATTGGAAATGCAATTGAAAAAACTCGAAAGCAATCAAATTAAAAACCCCCAGCAGAAAACCAAATTAGAAATCCTAAAAATTAAGGGAGAAATTAATAAAATCGAAAGTGATAGAACTATTGATTTAATAAATAAGACAAGAAGCTGGTACTTTGAAAAAACAAAAGAGACAAAGTACTGGTCAATCTAATTAAAAAAAGGAAGGAAGAAAAGCAAATTCACAGCATTAAAGATGAAAAGGGGGACAGCACCTCCAATGAGGAGGAAATTAAGGCAATCATTAGAAATTACTTTGCCCAATTATATGGCAACAAATACACCAATTTAGGAGAAATGGATGAATATATACAAAAATACAAACTGCCTAGACTAACAGAAGAGGAAATAGAATTCTTAAATAATCCCATATCAGAAATTGAAATCCATCAAGCCATCAAAGAACTTCCTAAGAAAAAATCCCCAGGGCCTGATGGATTCACCTGTGAATTCTATCAAACATTCAGAGAACAGTTAACCCCAATACTATACAAACTATTTGACATAATAAGCAAAGAGGGAGTTCTACCAAACTCCTTTTACGACACAAACATGGTACTGATTCCAAAACCAGGCAGGTTAAAAACAGAGAAAGAAAACTATAGGCCAATCTCCCTAATGAATATAGATGCAAAAATCTTAAATAGGATACTAGCAAAAAGACTCCAGCAAGTGATCAGAAGGATCATTGACCATGATCAAGTAGGATTCATACCAGGGATGCAGGGCTGGTTCAACATTAGGAAAACCATCCACATAATTGACCACATCAACAAGCAAACTAGCAAGAACCACATGATTATCTCAATAGATGCAGAAAAAGCCTTTGATAAAATACAACACCCATTCCTATTAAAAACACTAGAAAGCATAGGAATAGAAGGGTCATTCCTAAAAATAATAAACAGTATATATCTAAAACCAACAGCTAATATCATCTGCAATGGGGATAAACTAGATGCATTCCCAATAAGATCAGGAGTGAAAAAAGGATGCCCATTATCACCCCTACTATTTGACATTGTACTAGAAACACTAGCAGTAGCAATTAGAGAAGATAAAGAAATTGAAGGCATCAAAATAGGCAAGGAGGAGACCAAGTTATCACTCTTTGCGGATGACATGATGGTCTACTTAAAGAATCCTAGAGATTCAACCAAAAAGCTAATTGAAATAATCAACAACTTTAGCAAAGTTGCAGGATACAAAATAAACCCACATAAATCATCAGCTTTTCTATATATCTCCAACACAGCTCAGCAGCAAGAACTAGAAAGAGAAATCCCATTCAAAATCACCTTAGACAAAATAAAATACCTAGGAATCTATCTCCCAAGACAAACACAGGAACTATATGAACACAACTACAAAACACTCGCCACACAACTAAAACTAGACCTGAACAAATGGAAAAACATTAACTGCTCATGGATAGGACGAGCCAATATAATAAAAATGACCATCCTACCCAAACTTATTTATCTATTTAGTGCCATACCCATTGAACTACCAAAATACTTCTTCACTGATTTAGAAAAAACCATAACAAAGTTCATTTGGAAGAACAAAAGATCAAGGATATCCAGGGAAATAATGAAAAAAAAAACACATACGATGGGGGCCTTGCAGTCCCTGACCTAAAACTATATTACAAAGCAGCAGTCATCAAAACAATTTGGTACTGGCTAAGAAACAGAAAGGAAGATCAGTGGAATAGACTGGGGGAAAGTGACCTCAGCAAGACAGTATACGATAAACCCAAAGATCCCAGCTTTTGGGACAAAAATCCACTATTCGATAAAAACTGCTGGGAAAATTGGAAGACAGTGTGGGAGAGACTAGGAATAGATCAACACCTCACACCCTACACCAAGATAAATTCAAAATGGGTGAGTGACTTAAACATAAAGAAGGAAACCATAAGTAAATTGGGTAAACACAGAATAGTATACATGTCAGACCTTTGTGAGGGGAAAGGCTTTAAAACCAAGCAAGATATAGAAAGAATCACAAAATGTAAAATAAATAATTTTGACTACATCAAACTAAAAAGCTTTTGTACAAACAAAACCAATATAACTAAAATCAGAAGGGAAACAACAAATTGGGAAAAAATCTTCATAGAAACCTCTGACAAAGGTTTAATTACTCATATTTATAATGAGCTAAATCAATTGTACAAAAAATCAAGCCATTCTCCAATTGATAAATGGGCAAGGGACATGGATAGGCAGTTCTCAGATAAAGAAATCAAAACTATTAACAAGCACATGAAGAAGTGCTCTACATCTCTTATAATCAGAGAGATGCAAATCAAAACAACTCTGAGGTATCACCTCACACCTAGCAGATTGGCTAACATTACAGCAAAGGAAAGTAATGAATGCTGGAGGGGATGTGGCAAAGTAGGGACATTGATTCATTGCTGGTGGAGTTGTGAATTGATCCAACCATTCTGGAGGGCAATTTGGAGCTATGCCCAAAGGGCGACAAAAGAATATCTACCCTTTGACCCAGCCATAGCACTGCTGGGTCTGTACCCCAAAGAGATAATGGACAAAAAGACTTGTACAAAAATATTCATAGCTGCGCTCTTTGTGGTGGCCCAAAACTGGAAAACGAGGGGATGCCCATCAATTGGGGAATGGCTGAACAAACTGTGGTATATGTTGGTGATGGAGTACTATTGTGCTAAAAGGAATAATAAAGTGGAGAAGTTCCATGGAGACTGGAACAACCTCCAGGAAGTGATGCAGAGCGAGAGGAGCAGAACCAGGAGAACATTGTACACAGAGACTAATACACTGTGGTATAATCGAACGTAATGGACTTCTCCATTAGTGGCGGTGTAATGTCCCTGAACAACTTGCAGGGATCCAGGAGAAAAAAACACCATTCATAAGCAAAGGATAAACTATGGGAGTGGAAACACCGAGGAAAAGCAACTGCCTGAATACAGAGGTTGAGGGGACATGACAGAGGACAGACTCTAAATGAACACTCTGGTGCAAATACTATCAACAAAGCAATGGGTTCAAATCAAGAAAACATCTAATGCCCAGTGGACTTACGCGTCGGCTATGGCGGGTGGGGGGGAGGAAAAGAAAATGATCTTTAACGAATAATGCTTGGAAATGATCAAATAAAATATATTTTAAAAAAAAAGAAAAAGAAAAAAAAGCAACATTCTTAAACAAAACCAATTGCAAACAATTTTCAAGGAAAAAACAACAGATAAAAGGTTTAATTTGTCAACCTAGTTTTTGCCTTGGGGAAGGTTTCTACACAATAGAATTGCCATGGAGGTACTCATTCTCTTTCTTAATATTGTCAAGCTACTTGACAATTGTTTCCTGATCATTATTTTGTTTTATTCTTCATGAGATTGAATGAAGTTTTTTTTTGCCCCCATTTAAGAAGGTATAACGCTTAAGTCTCCCATACAATTTTCTTTTTCCTTTCATGAAAGACAGGGTGTGAATCATCTTTTACCACACATTGTGAAGTGTTTTGTGTACTAATTTAAAACAGCATTGAACAATAATTCCATTGCCTTTATTAGATTTCAGTTATTGTAGCCATTTGCATTCAGGCTTCAGTATAGATTTTTGTATTTTTAATTAGCAGTGGAAATTAATGATGTTGTATATTCCAAGTCCCCAAGTTACAATCATCTGTTCTGATTTAAAAAAAAATTCAAAACCAAGTTATGTCTATGTTCCCATGAGTCAGTTCTAAATGAATATTCATCTTAGCTACAAAGCTACTTGAAATGGAAGAAAAGTACATGTTTTATGTCAGATTCCATTTAATAAGTATCTGTTGCCCACTACCTTTGTCCCCCTTGTATAATGCATCTATATTTCATATACCACCCCAAAGTATTTACTACTGATTATGCTTGATCTCAAATACAATGAAACCTGAAACACAGCATAGTATAGCATACAGAAAGCTAAATTTAAAGCTTGGGAAACTTGGGTTCAAGTTGTACCTCTGCTACATACTGATTTTATCACTCTGTAAAGGCACTTAACAGTTTTAAGTTGTTTGAGGGGTTTTATGTGTTAAATCTGAGTTCAAATCCAGTCTTAGACATTTATTAGCTGTGTGACCCTGGGCAAGTCACTTTACTTCTTTTTACCTTAAAGGCAACTATGTGACTCAATGGATAGTGTGTTAAGTATAGATATGGAAGACCTGGGTTCACATTCAGTCTCAGACCTTAGTAACTCATTAATCCAAGGTAAGTCATTTCACCTCCTTTTCCTTTAATCCTCTGGAAAAGAAAATGACAAACCATTCCCTTATCTTTGCAAAGAAAATTCCACAGAAAATATTAATGTGCTATGGTCCACAGGGACATAAAAAGTTATATGTGACAGAATAACTGAACAAGAACTTTGATTGCTAATTCCTGTATGGCTACAAAGAAGGCAAAAAACAAACAAACAAAAAAAACAACCCAACCAACCAACCAACCAACATATACAACAAACAATTCTCACTATTAAGGAATCCATTGTCTAATGGAAGAGACAACATGTAACTAATTATGTACAAACATGCTTTCTATATGTGTTTGTATAAATATATATCTGAGTGTATTTGTGAATGTGTATATGTGCATACATCCATAGCATATAATGCAGTCTCCTAAAGACCACATTCAAATTAAGGAGGTCTAGAAAGGGTTCTTTGAAGAAGGTGGGAATTGAAGGAAGTCAGGAAATCCAGGAGGCAGAAATGAGGAGGGACAGCATTCTAGGCATAGAAGAGGGTCAATGAAATCTTCCCTCTTAGGAGAGGAAGTGTTGTGTGGAAGGGTCAGAAAGATCCAATTCACCAAACTGCAGAGTATGGAAAGGGGAATATGGAAGGGGACAAATTATAAAGGGCTTTAGAAGCCAGAAAGAGAGTTTTGTATTTGATTGTGGAGGTTATAGGGAGCCACTGAAATTTACTGAATCTAGAGGGGATATATTCACACCTAAATGTTAATTTTATAACTTATGGGAGAATGGGTTGAATGAAGGGATACATGAACCTGGGAAAAGAACCAGCCTTCCATTATAATAGTCCTGACATGAGATGACGATGACCTTGCATCAGAGTAATTGTAATGTCAGAGGAGAGAAGAGATGGTACAAAGAACAGTCAGGGCTTAATGATTGATTGGATTTAGGGGTTAAAAGAAAGTGAAGAATAAAGAATAGTAATTCAGTTGTGATTCTGAACAGCTGGGAAGATAGTGATGCCCTTGACAGTATTAATAGGGAAGTTAGGAAGAAGGGAGGGTTTGGGGAAAAAGATAGGAAATTCATTTTTGCATCTGTTGAGTTTAAGATGTCTATGGGACATCCAATTAGAGATGTCTAATTGGTATTCAGACATGCAAGATAAGGTCAGAAGAAAGGTTAGGGCTGGAAAGAAGGTCTGAGAATCATATGCATAAAGTTGATAATTGATTCTATAAAAACTCCTCTCCTTCCTCTTTTTTGTTTCTTAGAATTTTAAATCTTCATCAGTGGTCAGCTCGTGTATGACTTCATATCTAAGGCTTTCTATTCCCTCACCACAGTTGTTAGTTCTCCCATTTCCTTGTCATAGGTTTAATGGGAGTTTTCTTCATTATATAATTTGTACTCTCTTATCTTTTTGTATGCTATCTCTCCTAAGTAAAATGTAAGTTTCTTGAAGTTAGGAATGGTTTCTATTCTTGCTTTCATATCCTCAATGCTTCCCATAGGCACTGGTAGACTTTTACTAAATATTTTTAAATGACTCTGAAGTAACCCTGTATTGATTTAGAATCTTGAACCCTAGAGACTACATTTCCCACAGTCCCTCTTTCTTTTTCCTGTTTGTGCATATCCTTATATGGATTGAGGTTTTGAGTTTCCATTTCTGTCCTCATGGTCTCTCTGGCTGGTATCAGCATGGAGGAGGGAGTGGGTTTTTTGCCTTTCTCTCTTTTTAAAAAAATTTGTTTTTAAAAAATTTCTCCCTGCCCTAAGTGGATTCTTAATAAATAGTATTAAAATAATACTTGGAATATTGAATATTAATTTTAATCTTTACAACCCCTAATGGTCTTTAATGATTACAGGTTCCCAGACCTAGATAAGCTATCTGTCTAGACATGGAACAATGGACAGATGTGATCCCGAGAGAATAATTGACATCTCAGGCCTGGAGTGCTATTGGAAAAGTAAATCAGATTTTTGAGCAGCTAAATCAAGCTGATGTTGGGCTGTGATATATAGAATTCATAGCTCTCATGAATTCATTAGATTCATGAGAGGATTATTAGGAACTCCAATTCATTTTGCAGAGTTGAATCCAAAACTAATTTAAGGTAGTCCTAACAACTGAATGACTAAGAAGTCTTAAAGGTGTTATGATCTAAACAAAGAAACCAGAAGTGTAGAAGAGACCTTCATGCATTTTCTGTGTCTGCCAGTGTCAGTTTTTGTACAACGTAAGTTATTTAAGCTTTTTTTATTTTTAAGACCTACATATACTTCTTCCTCTCACCCCATCCCATGAGCCAAAGTGTTTCCCTGGGATTTTATAGAAATTAAAAGGAAGTAAAAGTGAAGAGGCAAATCAAAATTCTCTGCACATAGTATCATTTCCCTTTTTAATTGCAAAATCTGACCATTTCACATCCCACTTCCCCTCCCCACTCCTAAAATTAATAAACCCCAAGGTTTTGCTTCTATGATCAAACACAAGGTGTCCCAAAAGTCTTAGTGGAGTTAAGACAGTAGGGAAAGCAGTCAAGACAAAAAAAAATCACAGAATGCAGTTTTATCTGCACTAAGACTAGGATATACTATATAAAATTTTCTGTTACTCTACTAATACCTTAACAGCTTTGCTGTATTTTAAAATTTGTTATCTAGCTCAATAGGCCTTGTTTTAAGCTCCTATAAGGAATTCCATTTACCATCTTTCCATTTTTATACTAGCTCTGTACTCTATGGGATATTCATTCTTCTCTCTCTTCTACTTCATACATTACCTTTCTCCTCAAAGAATGCATCTCAAACACCACCTTCCTGTGGTGACAGGCTTTCCTTAGCTGCTAAACTGCTAGTGCTCTCCTCCATCTCAAACCACCTTATTTTTCACTATTTTATTTTGATTTTTTCCTTATGCTCTTTTTATTGAATCAGCATATACCTCTGTATATATTTGTCTTCTCGTTTAGAAGAATATAATTAACTTGTAGGAAGAAATTATTCCATTTGCTATGTTTGCATCCCCATCATCCAGAAGGATACCTAGTACATAGGAACCACTTAATAAAAACTTGCTGATTGATTGATTTCTAATCATATAATTCCACGTTACTGTAAAACTTACTGTTTCCACACAAGAGAAAGGAGTTGAACTCTTGCTCAAAGTGACAGAAGTTATCCATGCCTATGGAATGAAGGTCCATTTAGTTGCTGCATTTACTAAAAGGTGATCTAATTTGAAAATGAGCAAAGCAAATAGACTGCAGGCTGAACTTTTAAATGGAAGATGTGCAGATTATAGAGAAATTAATGTAAGGTTTATAAAAATGTTGATTTGCAAACTCTCTTTTGCCAAATAAATAGTCAGCTGTATGTTAAAGAAATGGGGGATTACCCACATCCCCCTCTTTTATTTTTTAGCTGATGAGAAAATTACTTTTTAGTTAAAAAAAAAAAAAGCAGAATGATCTGCTTTCCCATGTTACCTGCCATCTGCTTGGCATGGTCAAAAAGATTGAAATCTAGGCTTGAAATCTAGGATTGAAATGCTAGGCAATACTTTTATTTTTTAACTTTTTCTCCTTGGGTCCCTCCCATATGGCAACACTTTAGAACACTCTTTTATGGGAAAATCAAAGTGCTGCAGGTCTAGATCTAACAAAAATAAATGAATGAGACCTTGTAGTGACAGAGCCTTGATAAGAAGCTGAAGTGTGATCCTGCTTTCCTATTGAGAATATGCTCATGTTTAAAAAAATGACTGTTAAACCTGGCCAGGCAAAGCAATGAGTTGAACATTTTCATAGTTAAAAATCTGGCACCTGTGGTAATTATTGCATATTGATATTTTGTGTATATGATAATAGCAAAGCAGTGTGATATAGTAGAAACAAAGCTAACCTTAGCACCTCAGGGACAGAAAGATTTGAGTTCAAGTCCTTACTGACACATAATGGCCATATGATCTTAAGCAATTTATATAATCTCTCAGGGTTCTAGGCAATCTCTAAGATTCTAAATGTCAAACAATGTGCTCTAAATCATTAGAGGAAATTTCTTTTACTGAGGTTTCTCTAAACCAATAAAATCATAGATTCAGTCTCTATCCTTACATATAATAAGAAATTATATTTTAAATATTACATTTCTTTGTGCTTTGACAAATATGTATATATACACATTAACATATGAATGTACATGATAAATATACTCAACATATATAGCATTTATCTATGCATATGCATACTAGACATTTCATAATCCTTTCACAATAGCAGTTTCTTCTTTCCTTCATTCATTTCTTTCTTCCTCCCTCCTTTTCTCTTTTCCTTCCTTCCTTCCTTCCTTCCTTCCTTCCTTCCTTCCTTCCTTCCTTCCTTCCTTCCTTCCTTCCCTCTTTCCTTCCCTCCCTCCCTCTTTCCTTCCCTCCCTCCTTCCTTCCCTCCCTCCTTCCTTCCCTCCCTCCTTCCTTCCTTCTCTCCCTCCTTCCTTCTCTCCCTCCTTCCTTCCCTCCCTCCCTCCTTCCTTCCTTCCCTCCCTCTTTCCTTCCCTTCCTCTTTCCTTCCTTCCTTCCTTCCTTCCTTCCTTCCTTCCTTCCTTCCTTCCTTCATTCCTTCCTTCAACAACCAGTAGTTGGAATGGATAGTGTCCATCCTGGAATCAGGAAGACTCATCTTCCTGATTTCAGATCTGACTCAGATGCTTATTAGCTTTTTAATCTTGACCAAGTCACTTAATTCTATTTGATTCAATTTCCTCATCTGTAAAATAATCTGGAGAATGAAATGGCAAATTAATCCAGGTTCTTTGCCAAGAAAACCCTAAGAGTGGTTATGAAGAATCAGACACAATAGAAAAATAAACAACAATGAATACAACATCCTTATTTTATATATGAGGAAATAAAGTCCAAGGAACATTAAGTAATTTTCCCAAGGTCTTACATATTGTAAGTGAACAATAGTATATGCCAAAGGCAGACTTTGAACCCAGGGCCCTCTTATGTGTTGTAAATAAAGCATTTTGAAAAGTGCTTGATGAATTTTAATTATAATTATTGACTGGGTCTCTTTAAAAATAATAATTCTCTTTTGTATTTGCTCAGGGGCTAATGGGCTATTTTCCAATGGTTCATTGACTGACTACATTGAGAGCTCAAATTTGTGTCATCTGTCCTTTGGATTTAATCTGTCCAAGTATCATTATATAATAATAGGAAAAATTCTACCTCTCCTCTAAGGATTCTAGGGTAATAACTCTGAGAGGGGGTTTCTAGTGCTATCACTTACATGCCTTAATTCAGTGTGCTCTTCAGTATCAATTACCTTTTTCACAAGTTTTTAATAACAGAGCAATTATCACAAAAAGGGTGGCCCCAAAATGAGTTGCCCCTCTACATCTGCATATCCTCTCCTTTGCACACAAACAAATCATTGAAGAGAATTCCTGAAAGCCAAGATGTCCTTCATAATTTCTGCCTCTGGAAGTCCTTTTAACCTTTTATTGAATTCTTCCTGACATGATTTCAGGGCATTGTGTTGGCCACAGATGAGTTTCTCTCTTGCTCAGCAGGGCTGGAAGTTTGCAAAGATTAGTGTTGACTTATGGGACAATCCATTGCTGGAATTTGTCAGCCAAGTTATCCAGCTGCTACATTCTTTCCTCACCACACTTGGCGAATATTGGTACAATTTCTGATTATTGGTCCATTCTCTGAGGTCTTCAACAGATCTCTAGGTTTCATAGAGCCCTACACTCAGTAAAAGTTTTCACCTAAGATCAGAAAAGAGTAAATATAAAATGAAGAGAAGGGTCATCAGATTTGTGGGTTAAAAATGACTAGCTCCTCCCCATCCTAACAATCAAATGGCATTATATAATAATCCTAATCACCTAAAAGCCTCCAAGAAAGAGACTAAAAGAAGGCCACTTTGAAACTGGGCAGAGAACATGCTATATAATACTTTCTATGCCATCCATCAGGAAGGGCAAATCCTAATGTTCTTTAAATCTGAGGCCTTTATCACTAACTATTATACTATTAAATGTCAAAGAATATGCCATGTCTAATTTGACTTCTGGTGTAAATAATGCCCACTATAGCTAACATATCTCAAAAAAAAATAAAGAAATCTATTTAATACCCTATAAAAATCATTTGAATTGGTGTCATGCAAATTTATTCTTCCCAGAAGCATGCTAGAATGGCTATTTTGTTCTGAATCCTAATTTCACTTGAATTATGGGATACCAAAGTTTAGAAAAGTTTCAAAAAACAGTGCTATACTATTTTAGCTAATGTTGTTAGTATTTTTCCCTCCCTAAATTTCTTAAGGATGAGACATTGGGAGTAGCCACCTTAGTCAGTCTTTTTTGCTATAAAAGGGTTGTAGTTATTGTTCCTGACCAAGAAAAAGGAATCCCTTTATTTTCTTTGAAAAAATGAACAGAAATCATTGGTAAATTTAATTCCCAACAATAATAATTAAAATATGAGGCAACATAGATCATAGTCCCTAACTTTAAAAAGCTGACAATTAGTACAGGTTTGCTTAATTTAATTGATATAAATTTATCTGGGAATCAACACATATGTGTTCATAGTAATTAATGCAGCAAGTGTCAGATAATCTACTATTGGGACCAAATCAATGGTAATTATAAATATCATTCAGAAAATGAGGGAATAAATACAGTCTGGAGTCCTTGAATAAATATGGTCTGGAGACCTCATAGAGATGGTGGTGCTGGATCAGAACTAGAGAAAATGGGTACAATTTGAACAAGTAGAATAAAGGGCACAGACCCTTCTATATTAGAAGTATTCATGAAAAAACTAGCATGATTATAGTGGAGAAGAAAAAGAAAAGGAGGCAGGAAAAAGACAGTGGAAAAGATGCCTCTTTGCTACTCATAATCTATCAGTGAAGTTGTAGATGTAAGATAAAGTTGTTTTGACTGACATTTCATTGGCTACTATTTTTGTAGAGGGCCAACAGATTCTTTGTTAGGAAATTGATGCCTATGCTACTAAGTTAATCAATCAACCAGGGAACAGATATGCCTTTGCTTTAAAGAAATTTATAATCTAATTGAAGTAGCAAGAAATCTTTTTATATGAAACAGAATAATGCACTGAAGAATCACATTAAAACTGAATAGTATGGATGAGAGTAATGGACATTCAAATAATCATGGTCAGGAATGTGGAGGAAAGATTTATAGAAGAATTAAGGCTTTATTCAAGTCTTGAAAAACAAATTGACAAGATGGAGATTGTGGTGAAATTCAGAAAGGAAAAATGGAATGAACAAAATTTAAATTGATTGCCAAACATTTATTTATCTTTGACTAGGATCATTTCTTTCTTTCTTTTTTTTTTACTTCTCCTGGAAATATTTATATAATTACTATAATTTTCAACTTTACTTTGCCATTGCAGGCCTGATCTAATTCATATTAATTGGTCAAGCTAAAAAAAGTTATTCTCTATTTGCTATTTCTTTACAGTTGTCTTTTAATGAAAGTTTTATTGAGTAGTCAGCAACCATATTTTCCTTAGACACACAGATTTCTGAGTTATGATGTTTGACTAAAGCCATAAGAAATAAATATACATAATATATGATCTAGAGGGAATAATAAACAACCTTTTTGTATTAGAGTGGGTACATATTGCCCGTCATTTTGGGCTACTAAAGTTATAAACAAGCTTTTATGTCTCTGGCCACCAAATGTTCATGAATGAATAAACTTTATGCTTATGGTTTCAAGACTAACTCTGACAGATAAAGTGCCTTGTTTTGTGTTACTTGGATGACCTTAGGGAAAATCTAAGCTAAAATAAGAAATGGGAAATTTTGTTACCTACCCAAACTCCCAAATAAATGATATTGCTGATTTTAAAAATTGTCCTTCATGGATCCACATAGGGTTTCATGTTGTTATGAGTATGTGAATTAATAAATAGACCAGTCTCAGAAAATATACAACATACTGAAGGAAAACAATGTAGGGAGAATAAGGGAGAATGAGGAACTGTAGAGAATAATCAAACATTTTTTGAATTGTGGAGCTGAATCTAACAGTAAATTTTGAAAAAAAATCATTGCTTTATTCCCCCAAGAATATTCTCTGGTGGATCCTTGAAATCAGAAATAAGGAAATTTAAAACAAGGATAACTGAAAAACTATGACAAAGAATTTTTCTTGCCTTTCAGTGCATTTAAATATGATTTCCCACCAGTTTCCAAAAGTAATATAATTAGAATTCTCTCCTCACTATCTCATTCTACTCAAATTAATTTTGAGTTATTTGTAAAGATTCACTGTTGGAGGGTCTGTGCTACATGTTGAAAAGTGAAAAAAACAAAAATGCAATGACACTGGACTTCAAAGAGTTGGCATTCCATCAGAGGGAGTTGCCATGCTTCTCTGAACCAGATGTCCCTCTAAGGATAAGCTCATCATTTCTTTTTCTTTTCTCCTTTTTTAAACTCTCATCTTATGTCTTAGAATCAATACTGTGGACCATGTATATTGCTTGTATTCTATTGCAAATATTCATTACACATTGACTTATTTTCTCAAAGAATTGCTAAAAATATTTAAAGTTCTTTTCATTGTTTATTAATTTTTATTTAGAATATTTTTCTATGGTTATATGATTCATGATTCCTCTCCCCATCCTGCTTTTTCCTCCCCCCACCCAAAGCCAACAAGCAGTTACACTGGGTTATACATGTACCACTGTTCAAAACCTATTTTCATGTTATGTATATTTGCAGTGGAGCAATTCTTTAACAACAAAACCCTAATCACATCCCTATCACACTATGTGGTCAATTATATATTTTCTAATGTATTTCTACTCCCACAGTTCTTTCGCTGGATGTGGATAGTGTTCTTTCTCATACATCCCTAAGAACTGTCCTGGATCATTGCATTGCTGCTAGTAGAGAAGTCCATTACATTCAATTGTACCACAGTGTATCAGTCTCTGTGTACAATGTTCTTCTGGTTCTGTTTCTTTCACTCTGCATAAATTCCTGGAGGTCGTTCTATTTCACATGAAATTCTTCCATAAAAGTCCTTTTCAATTATTGATTTTTTCCACATTGATTTGCTTATAAGGTATTTCTTAACAATTTCACTTTCCTATATTTCTTATTTTGATAACAATTGATACACGTCTTGTTGTATGAATTTCCTGACGTGTTTTTATGCTTTTGCTCAAATCCTATAGGGGAATTGTTCATTTTGGGAAGTCATAATAGTTATCAGCTTTATTGAGTTAATTTTTTAGTAATTGTGTATTTTAGTTTGTTAGGATCTCTGTCATCAAATTCAAAGAAGAATTGTTTTTAGAATTCTATTCTAAGCTTGCTTATTGCCTTTCCAAAATTACTTAATACATGATTACTATTATCATTCTTTTAATTACTAGGTAGACTATCTAGAGATTCTATTAAGTAAATATTTTCAAAGCCTTCACCACTGCCTCCTTCCTTCCTGCCACCCAGGACAAATGAATATAGATCCACAGGGGTTTAGTCTGCTCCTTCTTGATGGCACAGGTGTAGAGTTTCCCACTCAGCCTCAGTCTACTCTCCTGAGGAAGGAGAGTCACAAAAGCCCTGGGTCAACCAGGGGAGGGAGAAAGAGAGGAGAATGGCCTGATCACTCAGCTCTGGGGAGAGAGTAAGCAGTGCAGAGGACCATGGAGGCATGGTAGAGAGGGGGAAGGAAACAGCTCTGTCTGAGTTACTCTGTTTTTCTAGTAGCAAACTATTTGATAAAAACTGCTGGGAAAATTGGAAAACAGTATGACAAAAATTAGTTTTAGATCAATATCTCACACCCTATATGAAGAGAAGTTCAAAATGGGTGTATTGTAAAGATTAAAATTTTGGGAAACTGAGGCAGGTAGAAATTTGTTTCTCTCTGCAAGGAGTATTATATTTTAGAGTTTTATTAAAGGTTGAGAATTTAAGAAAAATACAAGTAAGAAAGGCATGTGCCAGGTGGGCCAAGAGGACCAATTCAATTTCACTCACATCATGAGATGAGTCTGCTTGCCAGCAGAGACAGGAAGAGAAGAGACCCGCCTAAGGTGGAGACCCTTTATAGCATAATTTACAAAGCATTCTAGGGAAGTGGAGCAAGGACTTCTGGGGATTGAAGTCCTGGATTCAAGTCTCCATTTTTACAGTATGACTTAAACATAAAGTTATTGTAAGTAAATTAGGTGAACAGAGAATAGTATACCTGTCAGATCTATGGAAAAGGGAAGAATTTAAGACCAAGCAAGAGATAGAAAACATTACAAGATGTAAAATGAGTCATTTTGATTATATTAAATTTAAAAGGCTTTATACAAACAAAACCAATACTACCAAAATTAGAAGGGAAGCAACAAACTGGGGGAAAAATTTATATAACAAATTTCTCTGACAAAGGCCTAATTTCTCAATTTTATGAAGAACTTATTCAAATTTTTAAGAAAACGAATCATTCCCAAATTGACAAATGATCAAGGGATATAAATAGGATGTTTTCAAATGAAGAAATCAAAACTATCAATAATCATATGAAAAACTATTCTAAATCCCTCCTGATTAGAGAAATGCAAATCAAAACTGTGAAATGCCACCTTACACCTACCAGAATGGCCAATATATCAATAAAGGAAAATAATAAATGTTGGAGGGGATGTTGCAAAATAGCAACACTAATGCATTTCTGGTGGAGTTGTAAATTGATTTAACCACTCTGGAAGGCAATTTGGAATTATGCCCAAAGGGCTTTAAAAAAAGACATGTCCTTTGATCCAATAATACCATTACTAGGTATGTATGCCAAAGAAAAAAATAGGAAAAGATGCTGATACAAAAATATTTTTAGCTGTGCTTTTTGTAGTGGCAAAGAATTGGAAACTAAAGTGCTGTCCCTCAATCTGGGAATGGGTGAACAAATTGTTGTATATGATGGTGATGGAATACCATTATTATTAGGAAAGATGAACAGGATGATTTCACAAAGAGTTGGAAAGAGCTACATGAACTGATGCAGAATGAAATAAGGAGAACCAGGAAAACATTGTACACAGTAACATCAATACTGTGAAATAATCAAATGTGATAGACTTGCTACTATGGAAAGGAAACTAAAACAAGTTCTAGACCTTCTGCCACTGTGTTAGAACAAGCAACAGGGGGAATATTACAGAGAGAAGAAATTGACAAGACTGACATTTGGTGGGGAAAGCGGAAACTGGGAGTGGCAGTTGGTCTTGTGATGAGCACTTCCTTCCTGGCATGGGAAGTGGGAGGAGCTTTGGCTTCCCAGTCTCTGGATTGAAGTGCCTCTATTTTCTTCAGCTCGAAGAGACAGGCTCAACCAGCTCTGATAGAACTTTTCTTGTTGCTTGCTGTCTACTGCTAAGATTTTGAAATTAAGAAAACTAGCACAGATATAGTGTAGACAGGAATAAGAGAAATCCTTCACCAGCCTGTGAGGCCTGGCTTCAGTTCCAAAGCTGAGAAATACTCTAACCTTATTTAGGGACATCCCTCTTCCCTTTTCTCCAATCAGAACTGGTCATTAAAATTTATCTTATTTGAATATTGAAGTCAGATATGTAAATTATCTTTTCAGGGGGCATAAAAGGAGCTGAACCTCAGTTCCATCATCCAACTACAAATGGTCCTTATTAGACCCCTGCTGGGTGATCAAAGTCTGGGGAAAGGCTTATCTCTCATCTTTAACTACAAATATTACACTACTAACAGCAGTACAATGATTCAGGGCATTTCTGAGGGAGTTACAAAAAATAATACTATCCACCTGCAGAGAAAGAACTGTGGGAATAGGAATGCAGATGAAAACATATGATTTATCACTTGTTTAATTGGGTATATGTTCAGGGATTTGGGTTGTTAAGATTATTCCCTTGCAAAAATGAATATTATGGAAATATGTTTTTCATGATAATACATGTATAATCCAGATTGAATTGCTTCCTAGCTCCAGAAAAAGGGAGGGAAGAAGGGAAAAAGACAATTCAGATCACATAACTTCAGAAAAATTATGTGGAAATGTTTAATTTTTAATTAAAATATAAAAAATAATAAAGTAAAATTATAATCATATGCCTAAGAAAAGAAAATTTTAAAAAAATGATATTTTTTAATAAGGTCTTACTTCTTGCCTTAGAAGAGAGACTCAATATTGGTTCTAAGGCAGAAGAAAGATAAGGACTAGGCTATCTAGTTTAATGATTTGCCCTGGGTAGGTGGTGTCTGAGGTGAGATTTGAACCCAGTCCTTTCAACTCCAGGTCTGTTGCTAGATTCATTGTGCTACGTACCTATGTCTCCCAACTTGAACCTCAGACAATCACATAGGAGGAGCCTTGTGGTAGTGCAACTATAGGTTTATTATCTATATAATAATAGTGGGAATATGATATTCTTTTGTTGAATGTATCTTTGTATGGTTACTCAATTGTTTTTTCAGTAATTTCCAATTCTTCATAATCTCATTTGGAGTTTTCTTGGTGAAGATATGAGTGGCTTTGATTTTCTTCCCAGATCATTTTATATATGAAAAAACTATGACAAAGAGTATCACATAACTTGCCCAAGCTCACACTTCTAGTAAGCGTCTGAGGCCAGATTTGAACTCAGTAAGATTATCTTCCTGACTTTAGGCCTTGTACTCTATCCACTGTACTTACTATTCAGATACTGATGACTATATTACATCATACCAGATTCAGGAGAAGATGTGATTAGAGAGTTAAATTTTTTCATTAATTGATTATGGCAGCCAAGGAATGTACTTTGAAATGATATTTAGTTAGGACCAAGATTCTTTCCAGAGGCATCAAGTCTAATATATAAAGTCAAAACTAAACAATATTTTTCTGTTGATCAAAAATGTCTCCAAAGTTTCTATTTATGCATGAAATTACACTATCTCTAAGGTTTACTTAATGAATTATACAGCAGTAAAAAAGAGTTCCCTCTCAAAATTCACAAAATATTATAAAATATATAGAAAATGTGATTTGTTAAGATTATTATATAAAAGACAACCAGAAAATCAAACTTAACTATATTATATATTTGGGAAACTATATCATGTTTTGTAAACCTTGAAATTTCTCAGACTTGTGAATGTTAAAAATTTCCCCATTGGACTGGGAACATTCCCCATTTTGATGTGAAAACTCCTTGCTATGGGAGGACCTCTTCTCCACCCATACTTAAGACTGCTTTAGGGGAAAAAACTCCTTGCTAAACAATGAAAGTACTTAAAAAACCATACTTATAAAGGCAAGGAATTCTTTGAGCCATGGCTGTTTTTAGAATTGATACAATGGGATGCTAGGTACCTAAAAAAGGTCAGGCAGGTTTTCTCTTAATGAGATTAGTCAACTCAGCTGTGTTTTCTCTGGTTCATACTTACTGAGGGGATTAGTCGACACAGTAGCATTTTCTCTGGTTCAGATTTACTGAGGAGATTAGTCAACTTAGCAGGAATTCAGATGGGCTGTCCTTTAGGAAACATCTATGGTGATTGATAGATGGAAGAACGTAGGGGAGGTGACATAGGAAAAAAAAACCCTATATAAGAAAAGGAATCTCTTGAGCAAGAGAGGCTTGGAGATCCTTGGAGCCTTGGAGATAGATCCTTGGAGATAGGTCCTTTTGGAGGAGGCCCTTTGAAGAGCTCTTGAGAAGAAGTCCCTTGGGAGGCTGACTCTGGCTGAAACTCCCTCTGGGGAGACTCTGTTCCCCAGACATCCTTGCTTAAGACAAACCTTGTGGTGAGTGATAAAAGACTGACTGACTGATCTCTCTCTTTAAGACTCAGGTCAAGTCCATTTTGGCTTAAGGCTCTTCATACTTATTCCTTTCTTATTCTTTCTTTCTTTGATTACTCATTGTATTATTAATTAAAATCTCTATAAAACCCAGTTGACTTGGGTATATTGAATAATTGGGAATATATCCCTGGTGACCACCTTATATATGATTTAAAAACCAAGACATTGTAGTGAAATATATTTTCTGCGGTCAAATTTACTCACTCTCTCTTATATCTATCATAATTTATATCTTCCACTATTTTACTCACTACAGTTTACAACATCAACAATTTTAACTATTACAGTTTTCAATGATTGCACACTGATTACTGATGCAAAAAGCCCCACCTCTTACACACCAATCTGATGGTGATGCTAGATGGATGCAAACCATGAAATGGCAAATTTTCTGATGAATTAAAATTGTAAGTAATACAAAAGATAATGATAAACATATTATGGACAGGGAATGAACTACCTTCGTTAGGTTAGATGTGATGATATACCTGAGAAATGTCATAAAAGGTATCATACAAGATTAGGTCTACTGGAAATAGAATTGGGCCCACCAAGTAGTAAGAATAGGAAGCAACAGATGGACAGAATAAATGATGCACTGGCATTCGTAAGCTACCAAGTTAACAAGAAGGTTGCATATAGCATATGGAGCCGTTCTTGTGTGCAACATATATGGGGGGGGGGATATTTGGGACAAAGTTACATAGAATGGTACACAATGGCAAATATGTAGTCTGTATTGCTACTAAAGGAATCCTGTTACTAAAATCACGTGTCCATCAAAACATAAAAATAAGAGCCTAAGAAAAAGATAGCTATATTCTTTTTCATAGATAATAACAGATTGCATTCATGTAGTATTTTAAGGTTTTCAAAATGCTTTACAAATGTTATTTCATGTAAAATTCCATCCAGTTTCAAATAACTAATGGACTCAGAGTGTTTTTGTATTTGTTCAATCATTCAGTGATGTCTGACTTTTCATGAACCCATAGACCATAGCAAAGCAAGTCATTCTATCCTTACTATCTCCTGAAGTCTGTCCAAGCTCATATTCTTTGTTTCCTTGAGACTTCTATCTATCTCACCCTCTGCCATCCTTTTCTCCTTTTCCTTTCCATTTCCCCCTAAATCAAAGTCTTTTCTGATGAGTACCACATTCTCCTTAATTGGCCAAAGTATTTAAGTTTCCATTTCATAATTTGACTTTTTATTGAATATTTTTATTTAATTTCTTCCAGTACTAACTTACTTGGTCTCCTCACTATCTAAGAGAATTTCCAAATGTCCAATACTACAATTCAGAAGTATTAATTCTGTGGCACTCAGCTTTTTTATAGTTTTAATCTAACACCTATACATAGCTACTAGAAAAAAAAAACTAAACCATAGCTTTAATTATATGTAACTCTGCCAGCAAGGTGATTTCTCTGCTTTATAAGTAGATTGTCTTAATTTTCCATAGCTTTCCTTCAAAGGAAATTCAATTTCATGATTTAAGTCTCCATCTGCATTGATGCCCAAGGACATAAAATTTGACACTGCATTATTTCTTCTCTTTCTATTTACCAGAACATGATGGTTGCCAAGATCAAATGTTTTTTGCTTGTTTTGTCAACTTGTAATGTAAAAGTCTGATATTTTTAGTTAAATAATCACAAAGGCTTTAAGAAATAAGAGGGGTTCTCTTTTTCACTATATTATTGGCAAGTGGAACTATTTTAATCTATTCTACATGTTCTTTTCCAACATGATTTCTGCTATGTCAACAGTTAAAGGCTCTCTGACAAAGTCAGTTTCTGACAAAGGCTTAATTTCTCACATATAGAGAGAACTAAGTTATATTTACCAGAAAACAAAAATTTCCAAAATTAACAAATAATCAAAGGATATGAAGAGGCAATTCTCAGAATATAAAATTAAAACTCTCTAGGCATATAAAAATGCTCCTAATCATTATTAATTAGAGAAAGGTAAGTTAAAACAACTCTGAGGCACCACCTCATATGGCTGGCCAACATGACAAGTAAGGAAAACAATAAATGTTGAAGGGGATGTGGAACAATTGGGACACCTGAACACTGTTGGTGGATCTGTGAAATGATACAACCAGTATGAGAACAATTTGGAACATGCTCAGAGGGTCATCAAATTGTGCATTCTCTTTGACCCAGCAATATCACAGCTAGATATGTATCCCAAAGAGATTAAAAATAGGAGAAAAGGACCTATTTGCACAAAATTAATTATAAAAGTTCTTTTTTGGGGTAGCAAAGAAATGGAAACTGACAGGTTGTCCGTCAGTTGGGGAATAGCTGAACAAGTTATGGTATGTGATTGTAATGAAATACTATTGCATAAGAAATGACAAACAAGATGATCACAAAAAAAAATAACTTGGAGAGACTTATATGAAGTGTTGCAAAGTGAAATGAGCAGAACCATGAGAATGTTATACCCAGTAACACCAATAATATACAATTAATAGCTTTGAATGACAACTATTATCAGAAAGGCAAGGATCTAAGGCAACTACAACGGATTCATGATGAAAAAAAGAAAAAAGTTTGATAGATATATTTAGGATATATAAGTGTATGTGTATGTAATATATAGATTTAGATAGATATAATTCATATAGATTGTTATTTATATCAATTTAGGTATAAATATGTAAAAGATAGAAATAATATAGATAGAAATACTTTTAATTTTTAATTTTTTTCCATGGTTACATGATTCATGTTGTCTCACACACTTCTTCCTTCCTCTCTCCCGGAGCTGACAAGCAATTGCACTGGGTTATACATGTGTTATCACTTGATACCTATTTCCATATTATTCATTTTTGTAAAAGAGTAATATTTTAAAACCAAATCCCCAAATCATGTATCCATATAAACAAGTGATGAAACATTTTTTTCCTGGATCTCTACTCCCACAGCTTATTTTCCCTTGATGGGGATAGCATTCTTTATCATAAGTCCCTCAAAGTTATCCTGTAACATTGCATTGCTATTAGTAGCAAAGTTGATTACATGTGATATTCAACAAAGTTTTACTTTCTGTAAAACATCTCTTTTCTCCTGGTTCTGCTCATTTCTCTCTGGATCAGTTCATGGAGGTCTTTCCAGTTCATATCTAAATCCTCCATTTCATTAATAGTATTCCATCACCATCATATACCATAATTTTTTCAGCCATTCCCCACTCATGGGATACCCCCTCATTTTCCCCAATTTTTTTGCCAACACAATGAGCATGGCTATGAATATTTTTGTACAACCCTTTTTATTATCTCTTTGGGGTACAAACCTAGTAGTGGTATAGCTGGATCAAAGGGCATGCTTTCTTTTAAAGCCCTTTGTGCATAATTCCAAATTGCCTCCAATTCCGGAAAGGTTGGATCAATTCACAATTCTACCAGCAATGTATTAGTGTCCCAATTTTGCCACATCCCTTCCAACCTGTATTATTTTCCTTTACCTTTATCTTGACCAATCTGCTAGGTGTGAGGTATTAACTCAGAGTTGTTTTGATTTGCATTTCTCTAATCAGGAGGGATTTAGAACATTTTTTCATGTGATTATTGATAGTTTTGATTTCTTTATCTGAAAACTGTTCATGTTCCTTGACCATTTGTCAATTGGAGAATGACTTGATTTCTTGTACATTTGGCTTAGTTCCTTAGTTCCTTAAATATCAGAGAAATTTGATCACTGACAGAGTTTTGTTATTAATTTTTCCCCAGTTTGTTGCTTCCCTTCTAATTTTGGTTGCATTGGTTTTATTTGTACAAAATCTTACTAATATAATGTAATTGATATTATTTTACATTTTGTAGTGTTCTTGATTTCCAGCTTGGCCTTAAATTCCTTCCTTTCCCATAGATCTGACAGGTATACTACTCTGTGTTCATCTAATTTTTTTTTAATGATTTCCCTCTTTATATTTAAATCATTTGCCCACTCTGAGTTAATCTTAGTATAAGGTATAAGATGTGGATCTAAGCCTAATTTCCCATACTGTTTTCAAATTCTCCCAGCAGTTTTTGTCAAATAGTTGGTACTTGTCCCAAAAGTTGTGATCTTTGGGTTATCAAACACTATCTTGCTACTGTCATTTACCTCAAGTCTATTCCATTGATCCACCCTTCTATCTCTAAGTCATTTAGTGTTGATGATAACTATTCTATAGTATAGTTTGAGATCTAGTAATGAGAGACCTCCCTCTTTCACATTTTTTTCATTAGTTCCCTTGATATTATTGACCTTTTGTTCTTCCAGATGAACTTTGTTATATATTTTTTCTAATTTTATAAGAAAAGGTTTTGGGCAGTTTAATAGGTATGGCACTAAATAATAAATTAATTTAGGTAGGATTGTCATTTTTATTATATTAGCTTGTCCTACTCATGAGCAAATGATGTGTTTCCAATTGTTTAGATCTAGTTTTATCTGTGTGAAGATTGTTTTATAGTTATATTCATGTAATTCCTGAATTTGTCTTGGCAAGTATGTTCTCAGGAATTTTATCTTGTCTAAAGTGATTTCAAATGGAATTTCTCTTCCTAATTCTTGCTGCTGGGTTTTGCTGGAAACATGTAAGAATTGTGAAGAGAGAATTAAACTCTCTTTTTAAATTTTTAATGTAATCAATCTGCAACCTTTAGTTTAATCAATCAAAAATTTAAAGTACCTCTACTTAACACTTAGTAAGTCACTAAGTAAGAGATTTTACAAGTCACTAACTAGGAAAAAAAAAGGTTCACACACCCCAAAGGCCCTCCTTGGGCAGTACTAGGCAAATTAGGGGGCTGTGATTGGTTCTTGTGAAGTGAGAGAAAGCTAGGAAGTGATGTGGGAAAAGGATTATTAAAAAGTGAGGCTGAGGAGAATATTCATTCATTCCCTAGCTCTTTGGGAAGGACTCTCTCTTGGTTGGTGCTTCAGTAGGATGCTCTTTATGATGAGCTTTGGTGAGATTCTTGGCTGTCTTAGCCTTGTGAATGCTGAAGTTTCTCAGTGGATTTTTCAGCATCTCCTTAATCTTCAGATTTCAACTTCACAATTAGGTCCTTGGAATCTGGTGAGATTCACTTTTAGATTAGCATTTGCGGTCTGGAGGCATTAGGATTAGTATTTAGGGTATTTGTAGCTAGGCAATTTTTTCTACCTCTTTCCTATATTTCCCACTTTAATGTCTCTACCTTGCTGTAAGTAAATAAAAGCTACTTACAGTCATTTTGATTGGAGAAGTCTATTATTTTTTATAAATGGTGACCACAATAATTTTTTTAAAAATATTCTAATTTTTGAACCTATTTTTAATAATTACAGAATCCTGATGAATTATGTGCATTTATTTTGTACCCTGTAATTTTACTAAAGTTATTGATTATGTCTACTAGCTTTTCAGTTGATTTTCTCAGATTCTCTAGGCATACCATCATGTCATCTGCAAAGGGTGATAATTTAGTTTCCTCACTGCCTACTCTGATCCCTTAAATTTCTTTTTCTTCTCCAATTACTACAGTTATCATTTCTAGTACAATATTAAATAGTAAAATGGTGATAATGGACATCTCTGCTTCACTCTCAATCTTATTGGGAAGGCATTTAATATCCCCTTAGAGGATGATACTTGCTGATGGTTTTAAATAAATACTGTTTATTATTTTGAGGAAAGTCCCTTTTATTTGTATATTGTTTTCAATAAGAATGGGTATTGTATTTTGACAGAGGGTTTTTCTGCAGCTATTGAGATAATTATGTGATTTCTATTCATGTGTTTGTTATGATCAATTATGAGGGTAGTTTTCCTAATATTAAATCCTCCTTGCATTCCTGATATATATCCCATGTGGTCATAGTGATTAATCTTTCTGATAACATGCTGTAGCCTTTTAGCTAGTATTTTATTTAATATTTTTGCATCTATGTTTATTAAGGATATTGGTCTAAAGTTTTTCTTCTTGTTTTTGCAATTCCTGACTTGGGAATCAGTTCCATATTTGTATCATAAAAAGAATTTGGTAAGACTTCTTCTTTGCCTGTTTTGTCAAATGGTTTCTAGCGTATTGGAATTAATTGATCTTTAAGTATTTGATGAAATTAACTTGTGAGTCATCTGGCCCTCCTGATATTTTCTTATGGAGTTCTTTGAACGCTTGTTAAATTTTTATTTTCTGATATGGGATTATTTAAGTATTCTATTTCCTCTTTTGTTAATCTACACAATTTATATTTTTGTAAATATTCATACTTTTCACCCAGATTGCCATAAATATTGCCATATAATTGGGCAAAATGATTCTTAATAATTACCCTATAACAATTACCTTGCAATATCCCCCAAATTTTGAGATTTAGGCTAATTGATTGGGTAAGTTGCAATCTTAGTACAATGACTTAGTTTATCTCACCAAAACTTAGACATAGTTTTCTATATGATAAAAGATTATGTCAATGTATAACCATCTTGTCCAGATTCTCATGGAAATGTTTGACTCCAGTGGGTAGAACAAAAATAGCCTGGAACAGCCAAGAAAGTATCTGGTGCTTTGGATGAGATCATGTGTGCCTGGCTCTAGGTAACTGATGACTCTGATTTATTGGGGCCTAGTCTCACTACTTGGGACTATACCCCTCCAACCTTTCCCTCCATTTTAATACTCTCTGCCCCCACACATACCCCTTCCTTGTTCCCTCTCAACTTCTCTGTAGGGTAAGATATAATTCTATACCCCAACAGATCTGGCTGTTCTTTCTACTCAGAACTGATTCCACTGAGAGTAAGGTTTAAGTATTATCTATTACCACTCCCTTCCTCCCCTTCTTATAATAGTATTCTCCCCTCCACCCAACTGAGTCTCTTTATTGTGGTATAATTTACCCTATTTTACTTCTTCCTTAGAGTTTCTCTTAGTGCCATCCTCTTTTTTTGCCAACCAACCCCTGACTATGAATATTTTTCTATCTAATATGATAAATGAAAACAACTTTAAGAGTTACAGATATCATTTTTCATATAAAAATATAATCAATTTTACCTTATTAAAGTCCTTAAATTTTTTTTATTTTTTTCTCCTCCTTCTTATTTACCTTTTTATGGTTCTCTTGAATTTTTTGGATATCAAATTTTCTGTTTACTTCTAGTCTTTTCTTTAGGAATGCTTGGAAGTCTTCTATTTTATTAAATGCCCAGACTTTCCCCTCAAAGTATAAAGTTAGTTTTAATGGGTAGGTGATTATTGGTTGTAGATCCAATTCCCTCCCCTTCTGGAATATCATATTATAAGACTTTCAATAGTGTACTGTGTAAACTGCCAGATTCTGTGTAATCCTGACTGGAGCTCCTTGATATCTGAATTGTCTCTTTCTGGCTGTTTGCAATATTTTCTCCTTGGCCTGGAAGCTCTTGAATTTGGCTATAACATTCCTAGTAGTTGTCTTTTGGGGATTTAATGTAGGGGGTCATCTGTGGATTATTTCAATATTGATTTTGTCCTCTGGTTCATCAATATCAGAGCAGTTTTCTTGAATAATTTCTTGTTCCATGACATCAAGGCTTTTTTTTGTTGTTGTTTTTTTTTGTTTTTTCCAGGCTTTCATGTAGTTTTAATAATTCTCAAATTGTCTCTCTTGAACCTATTTTCCATGTCAGTTGTATTTTCAATGAGATATTTCATGCTTCCTTCTATTTTTTCCTTCTTTTGATTTTGCTTTATTAATTCTTCCTTTCTTGTGAGATCATTAGCTTCTACTGACCCAATTCTAGACTTTAAAGACTGGTTTTCAGCTATAATCTTTTGATTTCCCTATTTTTTTGGTTTGGTCTATCCTGCTTTTCATGGCTTTCAGTAGGTCATTTCTGATCTCCAATTTGTTTATTACTTCATTTGATTTCTGTGCCTCTTTTTCCATATGGGCAATTTTGTCTTTTAAGCTATTACTTTCTTTTTGTATTACTTTCATTTCTTTTCCCCACTTTTCTTCCCATTTTTCTTCTATTTTTCTTACTTGGTTCTTGAATTCCTTTTTGAGTTCCTTGAGAGCCTGTGACCAATTTTCATTTTTTTTTTTAAAGTTAGGTTTGCTTGCTTTTCACACTCTGCTATTGCTTCTGGATTTTGTTCTTTTGCTTCATAGAAATTATCCAGGATCAAGAGCTTTTTTTGGCTGTTGCTTATTTCTTTTGCCACTCATGGATTGAGATTCCTACATGTTGGTGATCATTATTTTCTTAGCTTGTGTCTCTCAGGACTTTATCTTGGTAGTATCTTCCTTGTCAGAATCCTGAGTGAGAGCAGGTAGATCTGTGATGTTCTTTGTGTAGCATGTGCTTTAAAACATTTTGCTGAACTCTGATCCCCAAGCTCTGTGATCTTCAGTCTTGAGTCTCACTGCCAAGGCTTTGTACTGCCCTCAGGGGTAAGTCTGTGATGCTTTCCGCCAGCCTCTAAGAATTTAGGTATTGCACCAGCCCTTGCTTCAACTCTGGCATGTTAGGTGGTGTGGGGGAAAGGTGATCTGCTTGTCTGTTGATTACCAGTTTTGCCCCTTTATTGAGAGGAAATCCTCAATCACTTTCTACTTTAAACACTGCACCCAATAGGAGAGCCCCTTTACTTGTCCTTTTGAGATGCTTTTTAATGATCTGTTGGAAAGAGAATCAGAAGGCTTCTGCTACTTCATTGCCATCTTGGCTCCCTCCAATTTCTTGATTTCAAAGAATAGCATTTTAAAGATGAACTAAAACACTTGTTTTGTTCCAAACTTTGAGATGTGGAAGAATTATTTATTTTTAATAGAAAAAAAGATTTTCTTTTCCTTTGTGACTTTCATTATTTCTGTTTCATAGTTTCTAGAATTCTAAATTCCAAAAATATCTTATTTTAGCCTTGTCCAATAGTTTCTAAAGTAATTCTTTGAAATACTGAGAAAAATGTGCTCAGATGGAATAGGATAGCATCTTTTCTATTTTATCTCTCTTAAATATATGATGGATACCATAGAATTGCAGATTAAGTAACTTGTGAATTCTATAGATAAAAGAGGTCAAACAAGATGATTTCTGTTCCAAAATGATTGTTTTATGCTTTTCTACACAATGACCAGCAAATAATCAGGTTGAGAAAATGAACAGCTATTTGATGGATCAGTTTTTTATTTTATTTTTTCTTCAATTTCCTTTATACTCCATATGTTGCCTAATAGAATCCTGGATGTCCATTAAGTAAACACTTACTGACTTAATTTTGTTTTTCTTGGATTTGGTATGACCTTTTAAAATGATTAACAAAGCTATTGCTCCATCTCTTTAAGCTATTGTATTCTTTAGCCAACATTACAGTTGACCCTTGTACTCTCCTTCTATGTCATTATATTTAAAATTATATCCTGGAGAACTAATAAAACTTTTAATACCTGGAAAGATGACCTCAGGAATGCTTAGTCAAATCTGATGATATTTACAGAATCAGCTCTAATATAAATACTATTTCTTCTCCTGAATGGTGCTAAAGCCATTATGTATTGTTTCTAGCCCATACCCAACTCCCTGAAATTTTGGCTATTTAATTCTATTCCATTGGGATAATCACATGATGATTATGATCATTATCATCATCATAAAATAGTTCTTAATTCTTTAGCACATTACAACATCAAAAGGATTAAGTATCAGCCCATATTTTCAAGGTAGATAGTGACCAGATCTTCTGTCTCCAAATCTAGAATGAGTACATGTCCACTATACTGCCTTTCTCCTGATTTAGCTAGAAAACTCTCTTTTTTAAATTGTCCTTCAGTGTAGTTGATAGGCATGTGCTTTTCTCCCCCCTTTGGAAGAGGTCCTACATGTTTTTCCAAGGACAAATTTAATGAAATAATATATAATTTAAATGTTTAAAGCCTTGCTTATATTTCCTTTTAAAATGTTCTGAATAAAAGAAATGATATCTTAAAAATATTTATGAATATATAATATTAGATACACAGAAGATATATCTATTATATTATATATAGGTTGTTAGATATATAATTTCACTAATATATAATGCTATGTGAAGGCCAAAACAATTTCTAATGGAACTGCTATATGAATAAAGTTGTGCTGAGTCCTATGCAGATCTCTCACTGTTGTGGGGCTATGACTATGCCATTCTCAAATGGTATAATAACTTAACAATATTTTGCTTTAAATTTACAAAGCAATCTACATTTACTCTCTCATATTATATTCACAACAGTCCTATGAGGCAAGAGCTATTATTGACTCCACCTCTACAGATGGCAAAACAGAGTCTGAGAAAGTTTCTATGACATGCCTAGGGTCACACAGGTAGTATCTGAAGCAAGATTTGAATACATGTTTTCTATACTATAAGTCTTGTGTTCTAATCATTATATCAAATAGCAATCTAAAGTAACATATCCAAAGTACTTGATCGTTCAATAATATTAAGACTTTCAGAATGGACTGTGTCTACTTTTAAAGAAGAGACCATCCAGTTAAGTAAAAACAGAAAAGATAAGAAAACACCTCCTTATTCATAGAGCATACTAACTGTTGGTGATGAAACCTTTGGCCAACCAAGACATGTATATAAAATGCAAAATGACCCTTAGTATTGAGGGAGCCCTGAATACTTTTCTAGTGATAATGACAGTTGTCATTATAACTAAAGCAAAGTCCAAAGGAAGTCTCAACTATTTGGGAAATGGTTCCCAGTTTATTATTGAAGGGTCAAATAAAGGAATTTGAAGATTTCAGTCTATTTTGCATTAAAAACTGAGTTGCGTTTCACGGGACATTTGAACATCTGGTATTATTGCTGTTGATCATAAATATTTGCATAGAAACTATCAGAAAAATCATTGTAGTTTATGTAAATAGCAATATTTTTCTCTTGTTTTGGTAGCATGAGTTAGAGGATAACAAGGTATAAAAATTTTCAGAACTCTTTAAAACCCTACAAATTAAAACACCATACAATCTGATTCTTTGTTAAATGAAACAAAGGTGAACATAGACAAAAAAATTAAAAATTATAAAAACCAAGGAATGAAAGAGTAGGAAATACAGAGTAAACAAAATTTAACTATATTATGAAAATTTTAAGAATTATTTTTTAAATATTTTATGAAATTTTAATTTTTTCAGATTACAGGTTGATAACAATTTCTAATATTTGTCTTCTTATATTTTTCAATTGGTGTTATTCCCCTTTCTGCTAATTCTTCCTCCTCCCCAAGTAGGCAGATTATATAAAGGTTATATTATCATAGAATATATATTTTCATATTTGTCCTGTTGTGAAACAAGATACATATTGTTTACACTAGAGAAAAATTCAAGGATGAAATCAAGTGAAGAATGACATGTTTCAATTTGCATTAAGACTGTGGATTCTCCTTCTACAGCAATGGATAACCTTTTTCATCACAGGTCACTTTGAGTTGGCCTTGATGCTTGCCTTGTTGATAATAAGTCATTCACTGTTTATCATTATACATTATTGTTATACATTAAAACAGTCTCCTGGTTCAGCTTTGCTCTGGGGTGGGCCAGCCTCCCACAGGTGATGGGGTCTTGGAGATGGGACAGTGTCAGCAAAATGATGAATGGGACACAGCTTTCTATTCAACCCACAGCACAGGTTTCACAGGATAAACTGTTCCCCTTTTGGCTGAGGCTTGGCTTTATTTTATACCCTCATGACCACACATCTACTTGGCACACAATTTCATTCTCAATATAAATGTTTCCATAGAACCTAACAGACAGGAAGCCTAAGGAGATATTCAACAAAACATTGTTGCTAAATGTAGGGTCAAAGGATAGAATCAATATGATTCAGATTTAGGTTGGGGAATTAAGAGCACAGATTTGCCAGAAATTTTTATGCCTAGAAAAGAGAGTCCTATCTAAGTGGGTATATACAAATCCTTAGGTTTCATTTCGTAAGTGGGATTTCCTGGTAGTATTCTTGGGGTACAGAGTGGGACCTCTGTATGAATCCTGCAAGCATGTTGCTCTCATCTATTTTTCCTGTGACTAAGTAGGAATAATAATCATAGCAATTCCAATAATAAGGGGATGTTAATAAGGAAAGTCACTTAGGGGAGGATTTCAGTGGATGTTTCCATCCTTCCTGGCAGTCCCCAGTTTCCATATGTGACCATGTCAAACAGCATGGTCTTTGATGGCTCCCAGCACAGATTATGTCATTTTGCATCATTTCATATGTTTTTCCAGGTTTTTTTATATTTGATACAATTTATCATTTCTTATGACACAATAGTATTCCATTACAAGTGTCTATCACAGATTCTTCATCCATTCCTCAATTGATGGACATCCCTTCAGTGTCTAGTACTTTACCACCATAAAAAGAGCTGACATAAATATATGTATATTTAGCATATGTATATTCTTTTCCCCATTGTTAATCACTTTGGAATACAGACCTAGTTGCATTATTGCTGAATCAAAGGGTAGGTGCAATTTGATGGTCCTTTGGGCATGGTTCTAAATTACTCTCCAGAGTGGTTGTATAAATTCACAGCTCCATAAACAGTGTATTAGTGTCCTAATTTTTTTACTTCTCCTGCAAAATTTGTCATTGTCCTTTTTTGTCATGTTAGTCAGTCTGGTGGGTATGAGGTAATACAGTAGTTAATTTGATTTGTATTTCTCTAATTTATAACTAATTTGAATCTTTTTTTATTTGACTGAAGCATTTTAATTTCTTCTGTAAATTGCCTATTTATGTCCTTTAATCATTTGTCAATTGGGCAGTGCTTTGCATTCTTATAAATTTGACTCAGTTCTCTATTTATTTGAGAAATGAAGCCTTTATCAAAGAGATTTGCTACTAAGGTTATTTTCCAGCATTTTTTTTTGTATGATGGAGAACATCTGTGGAACTAGGGGAAAATAAAGTTTGTTTTTCTAAACTATGAACAAAATATCATATTTGGCAATATTGCTAAATATAAAAATTTTAATGTTTTCCAGACCCTTCTCCACAATAGGTTTTCAGTGTCCTCTGGCCTCTTTAGGAATAGGTTAAAAAATAATTGTACCTGCTCTATGGCAACTTTTGAAGTGTAAGTCCTAAGGAGTAGATTGAAAAAATGTTATAGAGGAAATTGTGGGATAGAATAAAAGGCTGGATTTTGAATGAGATAACCTGATTTTGGCATCTGTCACTTGTCTGATATCAGATAAGTTATTGCTTTTCCTGTACCTCATTAATTACCCTTTTCTGTAAGATGGAGGATAGACTAGATTGTATCAAAGATCCCTTCTAATTCCAGCTGTGCAGATAATAATAAATATGGGAAAGTCCCTGAAAACTTTCTATCTAATCCCTTGAAGGAAAGAAAGTCAACCAGTGGTTATTGAATTCATAGACCAAATCCATTTTTATCTATCCATATTTCTTCATTTTATACCCCAGGACAAAAAACAAAAACAAAATATACTTTCTCTGGGTAGCCTGGGGAATATTTATTCAGGGAAGATTAGAATTCTTTCTACTCACCAGAGAGGAACTGAGCTTAGAAAAGCTTCACAGATATCTAGAAGTACAAAACTTTAACCTAACTTGAACTTCTATAGTCAATAACATACTAAACTTTTTTTAATCACATAGGAAGTAGTGTGTGTATTGTCAGGAATACCAAACTCAAACTGTTGTTTTAGTCCTTGTTTTGTCATTTTCTAGTTCTGTGAGTTTGGACAAATTTTCACATCTGAAAAATAAGGTTAATTTTATGTTATTAAAAGACTTCATCACTGTAAAATTATATGACTTAAACAATCCTTCTTTTTAATTCCTTCAGAGTAAACAATTTGAAGGAACTTGAGTTTTTCTGTCTGAGTGTATTAACATATTTTCCATAGCTGGTGAATGTTAAAAACCTTCACTCTGTGAAGGAATGGCTGATGAAGATTCAATTTTCAACACCCAAAATAAAGGGTCTATAGTTTGGACCATCTTGTTATCAACTAAAAGCATGATATGTCTAAGGACAAGTCATCCACTCCCCTTCCAAGCACTCAGTTTCATGCTGATTCTTTACTCTTCTTTTCCTCTCATGTTTCATATCCAATCCAAATACTGTTTATTTTACCTCCACATCTCTCCAACTCTTTTCTTCTTTCTACTAATTAAATGGCCAAGAACTTAATTCAAACTATCTTGCCTGTGTTGCTCTAATGACAGAATATAGCCTCTATAGCCCCCTACTAAAATGGCATCCCAGTAAAACTTCCTACATCAAAAATCTTTTTTCTTAAATTCATTTTTGTATAATGACCAAAATAATATTCCTAAAGCACAAGGCTGATCATATTATTTCTCCACTCCCTTGCTTAGCAAGCATCAGTAACTTCCTATTGCCTTTAGAATAAAGTACAAACTCCCCATATGTACTGCCATTCCAGTTTTCCTACACCTTATTTCTCTTTTTTCCATTGAATTAGTTTATTTAGTCAATTTAGAACATTATTCCTTTGTTTCAATAATCACATTGTTTCCCTCCCTACCCTCCACCCACAATTTCATTGTGTATTACTTGTGTCCTTGATCAGAACCTATTTCCATATTGTTGTTTACACTAGGATGTTCATTTAGAGTCTACATCCTCAACCATATCCCTTCAACCCATGTATTCAAGCAGTTGTTTTTCTTTGGTGTTTTTACTTCCACATTGTTTCCTCTGGATGTGGATAGTGGCTTTTCTCATACATTCCTCCAAGTTGTTCATGATCACTGCATTGTCACTAATGGAAAAGTCCATTACTTTTGATTGTACCACAGTGTATTAGTCTCTGTGTACAATGTTCTCCTGGTTCTGCTCCTCTCGCTCTGCATCACTTCTTGGAGGTTGTTCCAGTCTCCATGGAACTCCTCCACTTTATTATTCCTTTTAGCACAATAGTATTCCATCACCAACATATACCAGAATTTGTTCAGCCATTCCCCAATTGAAGGGCATCCCCTCATTTTCCAATTTTTTGCTACTACAAAGAGTGCAGCTATGAATATTTTGGTAATGTCTTTTTTCTTATTATCTCTTTGGGACTTACACCTTATTTCTCTTGCTAAGAGGACATTATATCTAAACTAGTCTACTTGTTGTTTCCTAGATATACCATTTCATTTCATTTTGCTTCATTTCTCTGTCTTTGCATAGGCTAAATAAGAAAGCTGATATACCCTCCTTCTTCCACAAAGGTCATTCTAACCGAAGTTCTATTCTGATTCTTCCAAGTTGATGGTGCATCTACAATAATATATGTAAGCTCCTTGAAAGTTGGAGTTTCTCCTTTTATTTATTTATTTTTTAGTCTTTGGTTCTCCAGAGTCTAGCCAATTTCTTGGCAGAGAACATGTAATTAATATACCTCACTACCTCTGTGAAGTCTCTTCCCTTTTTGTCTGTTTGGAATTTTTATTTACTGATTTTCAGGTTCATTGTCTATATAATTATTTAATCTATTTCTGATTTCTTTTCCTGTGCTCTTTATATGAGCTAATTTTCATCTTCTTCTAATCAATTACAAAATTATTAACCTTGTAGCATTGCCTTAGTGTCTATTTTCCCCTGTTGACCTTACTTTTAGCAGTAGCAATTTATGAGGGAAGTGGTGTGGATAAAAGTACTGCCTCATGATAGAAATTACATTATATCTTCAATTGTACAGTCTTCTACTTCAACTTATTTCCTTTCCTATCATTTCCCTTCCCATTTGCCATATAATTACAGGCCTACTATACTTCCACAATTCTAAATGTCAGTTGACCAAAGGTAGTATGATTTTTCTTTTCCTAATGAGTGACATTGCTCATGAAGGAACAACACTCTGAAAAGAAATAGTCTTCCTGTGCAACAACTTCCCTTGGATTAGACACATTGTAAAATTCCTATCACCCATTAGGGACATATACCTCTCCCCACCCAAAGAATTCTCTTTAATGATATTCCTTCTCCCATTAGATTGTAAGATTAACTTTCTCCCCAGTTATAATCCTTTCTTTCCTAACCTTCCACATTCTCCTTTATTCCCTATTCTTATTAAAGAAATTTAAGAGTAATTTTCTCTTTGTAATTTAGCCATGGACTCAATTATATTAATTCACATTTTTGCTTCTATCTTCTACTTTTTCTCTTTCTATTCATGCATCCTGGAATTCTATAATCTTTCTCATAAAATAAATTTATTACCTGTAATGAAATTAGAGTGCTTATTTGAGGGTTTTCCATATCTGTTTCTCAAGAATTTTCCTTTACTTTTTAACATTTGGATTTTATCCTTATCTTTTGTGAATAAAAAAGTCAATAAACCAGTCAACCAATACTTAATAAGTGCTACTATGTGTCAGGCACTATGCTAAAAGCTGAGGGGCAAAAGATAGGTCCTGCCCTCAAGGAGTTCACAATCTAATGGAAAAAAACAAGAAACAAAGAAATATATAAAGACATTATATCCAGGAATAATAGGAAATTATTAACAGAAAGAAAGCACTGGAATTAAGATGAGTTGGTAGAAGATCCCTTTAGAGATGAAGAGGGAGAGTGTATCAGATATGGGGGATAGCCAGAGAAAATTCTTTGGGCCAAGATATAAAGTGTCTTATTTGTAAAAAGAACATTGAGTTTAATATCTCTGGATGAAAGAGAAGCCAGTAAAGTATATGAAACCTTAAAAAGGAGAAGGGGATTAAATTATGAATGACTTTAAATTTCAAAATGATCATTTTGTATTTAGAGAGCCACTGGAGTTTATTGAATTGGAAAGTAGCATAGTTGGATCTGTACTATGTAAAATGTAGGCAGATCCACCAGCAGGCTGTTGCCATAGTTACATGTGAGGTGATGAAGGCCTTAACTAGATTGGTAATAGTGTCAGAGGGGAAAAGGGAGCTTATATAAGAGATATTGAAAGGTGAAGTCAATAGGCCTAGGCAAAAGTTTAGATATGGGGAGTGCATGAGAGTGAGGAATCCAGGATGACTGTAGGGTTTGAGTTTGAGGAACAAGGAGGTGGGTATTTCATTATAGTCATAGGGAAGATAGGAGGAATAGAGCTTTTTTGGGGGAAAGATAATGAGCTCCATTTTAGACCTACTGAGTTTAAGACGTTTAGTGAACATCAGTTTGAGACATCTGAAATATAAGACTGGATTTCAATCCAGTTTGGGACAGGTTATGCACATTTGAGAATAATGAGCATAGAAATACCTGCTAATGGCATCATCAAATGAAATAGTATAGAGAGAGAAGAGAAGAGATCCCAAGATAGAATTTGTGGGACATTTATGGTTAGGAAACATGATGTAGGTGAGGATCCAAGAGAGGGAAAAACAGACAGAGACTAACAGACAGAGATAGAAATGGTGCCTGAAAATCCTAGACAGAAGATAACTTCAACAAACAGGGGAGTGATTGTCAAGGACTTTAAAGCGGTCAATAGGATTTTAAAAGTCTCTGTATTTGACACCTACATGATCTTTGGAAACTTTAAAGAGAGCATTTTTATTAGAATAGTAAAGTCAGAAGCCAAATTATAAAGGGTGAATAAGAGAGTGAGATGAGAGAAAATGGAGATACCTGTTGTAGAACATAGCCTCAAAGGGCAAAAGAGATATAAGATGATAATGACTAGGGATAGAAAGATCAAGCAAATTATTTTTTGGGGAGAGAGGAATGAGGGATACAGTGAAATCTTTGTAGTCAATAATGAATGGGTCTGTAGATAGAAGAAACTGTGAAGATTAAATTAACTCTCCCCTGCCTATTTTTAGATTTAATCACCAGAAGCATATACATCCCACTTACACTTGAGTGGAGGAGGGGTCTGTGACCCATGTGTGTAATAGTGGGTGATATCAGAATCGACTGACTGCCTTCTGGGCCATCCTAAGCAAAACCTTAGCTGTAATTGGTCCACATGAAAATGGAAGGAAGTCACAGAAGTGATGAAAAGGAATGATCTTTAAAAATGCCAAGAAATTCTTATGAAGAAAGTCTTTTTGATCTTTCGTCTTCAACTTGATTTTGAAGGAGCTCTGACTGACAATATCAGACTGCTTCTACCTTCTTTAAATCTACCATTTGGGGTGAGTGAGAAGGCTGACTCCTTTCCTGGATATTTTGAAGGGACTAGCCTCAGGAGAGGCCTCCCCTCTTGAGAGAAGCTTCCTGTATCCCCTGGTCCTCAGCTCAAGGCCGAGGCCTCTCTGGCTAAGGGCTAATTAGCCCTGCCTTGGTTGAGCCAGGAGCCAGAGCAAAATACTTAGTGCATAGGCTAAATATCTTACCCTATCCTCTCTCTTATTTTCTTACTTTCACTCTTTCTATATTTTATAAATAAATTGTAAATATAAATCCCTTTCAAATTTGACTAAATTTCTGGTGACCCTATTCCTAAGTGCAACTTTTATATTAAACTCTCACAATTCTACCCCTTCAAAACTGAAAGTGGTAAGAGGGGTGATCTGTTAGGGATGTAAAAAACAAAAAACAAAAAACACCTTCTTCAGAAAATTAAATCCTGTGCAGTGACTTTGTCTTCCACTTTAAGAAACCCCACCCTACCTTGAAATGAGCTGGTGTTCTGTGAAGGCTCCTATAGTCCAAGATGACTATTATCCAAGGCTCACTCAAGCTGCCAGTAACAGAAGACTGTTAGGTTGACTCCTTTTCTGGCTCAGATAACTGTAAAAGGGAGGTTTGTGAGATTAAAACAAGGGCCCTATCCACTGTCTTAGGTGTTGTTTCAGTGGAATTCACAAGGAGTCTCTGAAGAAGTATTTGAATGTGGGAGGGAGTAGAAGCTGGAATGAGCTAGCACCTACTTTCTTTTCACCTCTCCATGAGAACAGCTGTTGGCAGTTGCTGCACAGGTATATTGAGGTTCCCTGAAGAGAATGGGAGGTGGAGAGTTGAAGACAGGTCTCCCTCACCAAAAATAACCCAAGGATAACCTCAGATTGCCTGGCACAGAGAGAATCTGGTGGAGGCTTTGCTTCAGCAGGGGATGGTCCTTAGATGGCTCTCTATTGATCTTGGTTCAGATACCTCCTCAAATAGAAACCTAAGAACTTGACAAATGTGACTGAGCTTTATAAGTTTTAATGATAAATCTAGGCAAGTTGAGAGATGGAAAGTGGGACTCGGTATCCCTAATGGTATTCCTAATATGTTCTTTCACCTAGACAGCTTAATTTAGCAAATCTAGGTTTCCCTCCCGAACCCCAGTTAAATATTTCAACCTATTTAATATATATCTAGCCTAAAGAATCTATAAGAAGATAGTTTGCAAGAGAACTGGAGGGGAAAGAGAGACAGGCTCTCTTTTCAGTGAGTCCATGGACCCCTTTTGGGGTTGAGGGATCTTCTCCTCAGTAAAGATGTTGTTGGAGAGATTAGACAGATGATGGCTCTGCAGAAGAACTTGAGTATTGACAAAGGATATGTTTTTTGGCTCTCGTTGAGATCCTCAGCTAGGAAACACATCCTCCTTGGTTCAGGTCTCAGCTCAAAAGTCAATAATTCCATATAGATCTTTTTCAGGTCAGTTTTCCTTTCCCAGTATGCCTTGCTCTCCAACCAACATTTTCTGCCACTCACCCCTGATGCAAAGATTCCAAAATCCTTTCATGTACTGATCATTACATAGAGAAGTATAAAATGAGATTATTTGATCAGGTACAGGTGTTAACTTTGGTAAAGAAGGAGGGCCACCTCATCATGTGAGATAAGAAAATTAGATTTCATATCTTTGTTAATCATCAATGGACTTGGTTTCTGCACTTCACATATTTCTGTCTTCTGCTTTTCATCTCCTCCCATTCATGTGCCTTCTGATTCAGCAAATTTTCTCACAAAATAAATTGTAATCCACCTGTAGAGGGGTTAAGGTGTTTGATCAAAGGTGTTTTAGTTTGCTTCTCTTGCATTATTTCTACTTCTTTAATTTTGAATTACATCTGTATCTCCTCATTGTGGAAAAAAATCCCTAAAACATCTATAATATAGCATAACTTTTAGTCAACTATTTTGTATGTACATTTGTCCCACTCTACAACCAAATTCTAGAAGCACCTAGTTAAGCTTCTAGAATTTCTGGAAAGTTTTCACTGATAATTTCTTGGAGTATGGTGTCTAAACTGTTTTTTGGATCATAACTTTCAAGAAGTCCAGTGTTCTTATATTGTCACTCCTTGATTTATTTTTTAGGTCAGTTATTTTTGTGATAAGATGTTGCATATTCTCATCTATTTTTTCATTCTTTTGATTTTGCTTTATTTCTTGTTGTCTTAGGAAATCATTAGTTTCCCCTTCTCCAATTCAAGTTCTTAATAGGTTATTTTCTTCTGTGAGATTCTGGATCTCTTTTTCAGTTTGGGTGATCTTCAAAATTTTCTTGATTTTCTTGCATTGCTCTTTTTTCCTTTTTTTTTCTTAATCTTTCTCATTTGGTTTTTAAGGTCTTTTTAAAAGCTCTTCTAAAAGATTTTTTTTTTTTGGTTTGGGCCCCTTTAAGGTGTTTCTTAGCGGTTTTGGAAAAGAAGGTATTTTTATTTCTTTGTCCTCTGAGTTTGAGTTTAGTTAACTATGGGATTATGGTTGTTTGTGAGGTGGTTGAGAAGGATTGGTAAGGTTGACATCTCCACCATATTCCCACAGTGCATCATGAGTATCCTTTATTTTCTACTTTGCCCCATTATAATAATGACTATAATTATTTTTGGCATACTTGAATCCTTTTCTTCCCACTTGTATTTCTTTAGAGTATAAAGTTAGTATTTTTATTGCTCAGTCAAAGGACATGCACACTTTGGTGACTGAGAATAATCATAAATTACTTTCAGAATCGATGGACCAATTCATGTCTTTTTTAGTGGTCTATTATTAATGTGCTTATTTTCTCATAACTACTGAGTTATTTTCCATTTTCCTTTGTCAATTTTGTCAATCTGTTGGCTGTGAGATAGAAATTCAGAATTGATATAATTTGTATTTTTCAATCATTATTTATTTGAAGTCAGTAATAAAAGGTAAACATGCATTTTTCACAATATCCTTCCAAGGGGCACAAGATCACGTAAGTAATTTGAATTTTCATTTGTCAAATAAGGAACATGAAATATGTTGACTTCTCAAAGGTCATGCAATGATCTAGAAAGAGGTAGGAAATGAGAACCCATTAGGAAGAATAGCCTCTGTTTCAGTGTTATTTTCTGAGGACATATAGTTCCTTTCAACAATCTATTGATAGAAGTTCTTACTGCTTTCAGTATTTAAGCCATAACAACCCATGGTTTCATTGATATGAGTGAAACCATCTCTCTGTCAATGTGGATATTAATTTTTCCATACCCAAGTAGAGCCTTTAACTAGTGATTGTGGCAAAATAAATAAATGAAATGAAATGAAAATAACAACACCTGTTAGTCTTTTGTTATTACATTTTCTGCATTTAAATAAACTAGTCTTCTAATAACAGATGTGAAAGTTTATTCATAACCTTACAGTTCAGTGAGATCTCCAACTGCATATACTTAAGAATTTAGAATCAAGTCTTTAAGAAATTAAAGTCCCTATCACTTCATGGAGAGGCATCAGATTAGGACTTTCTGAGGTAATAAAGAGTAATATGACATTTGATATTTTTTTTAGTCAATCCAGGTAATTCAAGATACATATCCCTTATATATTGCTTAAATTTGTCTGAAAATCATATCATTTATTGGATTTTCAGGTGATGAAAATTGTGGATCTTTGTCAACTTGACTTCTCAGATGTTAGTTTGCCTTTTTGGAAAGGTAAATATTGAGCCAAATGGGGAAAAATACTAGGGAAATAATCTTTAGGAGTTATCATCAAAACTTGAATGACTCCCATGTTTCATATTTATTTATATAAAGATAATATAATGGAATTTTTAATCACTTTGTGAGTGTTTTTTTATTGAAGATACCCTTTTATTAACCATTCAAATTTCCTTAATATTAAATACTCAAAAAAGAGAATTTTGACCATATAATAAATCACATTAAAGATATACATTTCCCTTATATTACTTTTAAGGACTAGTGCTATTCTTCTATCATTCATTTAATGCTTATGCTTAGAAGCCCTCCTCACCTCA
Source organism: Monodelphis domestica (assembly GCF_027887165.1). NCBI lineage: Eukaryota > Metazoa > Chordata > Mammalia > Didelphimorphia > Didelphidae > Monodelphis > Monodelphis domestica. Next base: position 412,160,152 of record NC_077229.1, on the reverse strand, counting down.
CTCCCCTTTCCCTGTTTTGTTTTGTTCTTGTTTTTGTTCTTTGTAGTTTGCATTGATTACCTTTCAATCTGGTTCTCTATGAGATGCAAAAAGGTCAGCTTCAACTGGATCTTTATGAGCAGTTCATAAATGCTGGGATTTTAAAAGATTTTTGTTTTATTTGCATCCACATAAATATTTATTAAACAAACATTAACAATAGTCTTTGCATTGCACAGAAGGGGGGAGAACAATTGTACCTTTCTTTGGGTTGATGGTTGTTTATGGGCCATTAAATATATATTATTTCAAAGACAGGGATCAGAATGTTGTGATTGACAATGGGAATTGCTTAGTGGATTGTTAGTAGGAATATAAATGCTTCATGACCTATGAGATCATCCTAGAATGAAAAAAAAAATTCAGTATTATGAACAATATATTCTTTCCTAAATGGTCCAGACTGCCAGTCTGAATTTTAGCATATTTACTAGGTATAAACCCTCTGTTCTGCCATAGATGTATCATTTATGCTATGAAGACTATATGCCTATATAGTGCATCACAGATATGTAAGCTGCACTTTAGTGCATCATAATATAATATAATACATAAAATACATCTTAAAGAAGCCTGGTGAGAAGAACTGGGATATCATAAAAAAAAGATGGTTGCTTAGAGATCACTAAGAGATTTCAGGAAAGTTAAATAAAACCTCAATGAAATAACTGATTTTTTCCACCCAATTCTGTAGGGTTAATCATGGTATTTTATAGTATCAAATGTAAAAAAGTGGATTTTTTCAAAGAAATAGATTATAAAATGTAGATAAATCAGTTCTGATTTTGCCTTGAGTCAAATTGGAAGCCTAACAAAAATAACCTTGCCTTCTAATCACATTTTGATTTGTTAATTTCAAATGAACTTCTCATTTTTGTTTTGTAGATTTCTAAAGCTAGCATCTTGGTTTATGCCTTTGATAACCTCATCTTGGGAACAACATAAAGCAAGGAAAACAGTAATTAACCTTAAAAGTGGAAAAATTTACTATGACTTATTGTGTTAACTTTCTGAAACTATTCTTGGAAACATAGAAATAATTATTGATTTTTTTATCTTTCCTTATTCCAATTCAATTTAATTCCAAGAAAATTGAGATTCTACTATGTGTCTATCTAAAGAAATGTGGAACACAGTATTAGGCTTTTATGATCTTGTGATGTTATTGAGAGACAATACTTAAGAAATTGAAATAATTTTAAAAATTAATGAAGACTTCATGAACAAGCACTAAATTAATATATTCCAAGTGTCAAAATAAAAAGTCTAGATAACAAATTTTGTTAGTGGTCAAGAAGGAGAAAAGACCATCATTGTTTAGATATATCAAATTTTCTTTAATGAGAAAAAAGTGGAAATCTTAAAAGAAATCTTGAGGATTAGATTAGATGGAAGGAATAAAGTAGGGTGTAAAGAAAGAATGAAAACAAGACTTACCAGATTCAGGAAAAAATAATTTTTCAGCCAGATCAATATTTTCTGTCTGATAGAGCATTGAAGAATCTTAATGTCAGAATAATACATTTTATATAGTAGAACAAGAAGTCAACTCTCAAAACCATTACAAAACATTGAATTGTATTATATGACAGTATGGAAAATAAAGGAAGGGAAACAGAGTGCTTTAGCTAAAGGACTATTAAACTAGAAATCAAGAGGCCTGGCTTAAAATCCAGAATCCTAACTCTGTTGCTAACTATCTCTGTGATGTTGGGCAAATCATTTTAACCTTTCTGTTGTTATCTTCCTTACCTATAAAATGAAGGTGATATGAAAGACTTGATCTTTTTCATCTCTGAAATTAGGATTCCCATCCTTCAAGCCTTTTAAACAACCTGGATTATTGAGATAATTGGGCTGATAGTTTCATTAAATCAAATGGTTGTTTCTATTCTCATGTTTCAGATGTTATAAAAGAGAATTCTTAAAATATTCTCTAGTCAAATAATTCTATAAATAATCTTAATAATAGTCTTCATTGCTCAGAAGTCCTATAGACCCACATGATGACTTTCTGACCTGGTATAAATATCAAACTACTAGGTCACATGCTTAAATGAGAACCAAAAAAACCAACAAACCAACAACATGTGAAGATAATTTCATAATATGTCAAAGTCTTGACTCAGTGGTTAGGTCACTTCAGTATTTTCAACAATATAAAATTCATATAACAAGGAGACATACACACAAAATGGGAAGGCAATTTCCAGTAATCCCAAACACCATTATCAATTTTCTATTTTGACAGATATAAAGAACAATTTCACTAGGGAATGAAATAATGAAAATTTCCCAACTTGCTCAGTGATTTCTCCTTCTTTAATGGGGTTAAAATTGTTGAAATGCCATAAGCTGTTTTTATTACAAAATCAGCACCCCTTACCTGAAAGTTAAAATTTCATGTCCATTTATTCCCTATAGTTCAGGAACCAACAAAAAGCTCTGAAAATCTTTCATAGAAACTTATTTCCTTTTGATAACTAATTAGGCTAGCCTATACCTAATCCAAAACCACTATTTTTGCAAAGACTTTCCAAATGAACAGTTATCATTCCATGAGTACCTAGGATGAGGTAGCCATGGAAACCTTGAACTTCTAATGACTGGAGGTTGGCAGGCTCAGGCACCCAGAGTGCAATTTATTGTTAGTCTGCCTCAAGACCTGCACTTGGGCATGCCAATCTGATTTAGATGTTTTTGTTAATGGTAACCCTGTACCAAAATCTGTCTAAGACTGGTCCCAATATTGTCCTTACAAAGTTAGCTGAAAAGGTTAATGTGGCAACTCTTCTAGATGGACAAAAAAGAGGGTAGGTTTTTTCTTCTTTTGTTGCTTGTAATGGCAAATCAAGCATAGGAGATGGATATCTTGTGATTTTGGAATCCTAACTAGCCAAGTTAAAAAGTGTACATACTTTTGTCTTCTACTTCAGGTGTGGTCTGGGGAATCATTATTGTCTATAACTCTATGTGTTTTCAGCTTCCTCATTCCCCTCGTCACTGTTTTCCTTTTGTCCTTTTAGTGTGTGAGGGCTGACCTTAGCAGGGAGTTGGCTGTCTTCAATATGGCAGGTCATCTATCACTGCCTCCCCAGGCTGTCTGCCTTCCATTTAATCTTACTTGTAATTTTCCAGAGGAGGTTTACAAAAGCCACAAACAGAATTTTAATGTTGTAAAATACCTTTGGAGATAGTAAATATTACCTTTTCATGAGGTCAAACTACAGCTCAACTGGCCCTTGAGAAGAAAGAGACATTTTGCAAGTTGAACTTCATTTTATTGAAATGGCCCCTAAATCCAGTCATTTGCATTGATCTAAGGAAATGATTCTCTTGAATACAGAGATACCACAAAGGCATAAATATGCATTTGATATTAACGGATGCTTGGTTCTTGAAAGTTTTCCTCCTTCTGACATAGCCAAAATATTAATTGGTTTTCATAATTGCAAAATATTCACCTCACTAATTTGCAAATGTATTCATTATATATTTCAAACAGCATCCCCAGAAACTAATGGCAGAATTAATGGATGTTTCAGGCTCCTATTGAGAGGAAAATAGAAGTCCAAGGCAGCTCACTGATAGAAGAGAGTTTGAATGGCCCTAAATATTAAGGCAATAATGACTTTCCTAGATATCTAGATAGATGGGTGCTTAAAATTCTGAGATCAGTTAGCAAGTAAATACTATAAACTAAACAAGACTGCATCACAAATTAGTTCAGTAAGTGAGCTCTTATTTTAATTATTTATGCTAATACTTCATAGCATTCACAGAGATAACAGATAATTTAGTGAACCAGGAAGGTTAATGAAGAATTGCCTTCTGGCTTCATCAGTGCTCAGCAGAGGAGAAGGTAAGACCAATGACACTATGAAAATAATGAATGTACATAATGATGTTAGGCTAATTGTTCAGATATTCTGATTGACTCCAGGAAATATGAGGTGGAAAAGATCAAAGATCCTTAGAAAACATGAGCTGAAATGCACCAAAATGATTCCTTCATTTTGACCCTAAGTATTATATCTAGGGCAAGGAAGGTGGTAATGGTAGTGTTCTGCCCTACTCAGACCAAATGTGTTTCTTATATCACATATAGTAAGATATCTATATTTCAAGACAGACATTGCCAAACTTAAGAATTTCCAGATAACAATCAGCTTATAACAGAACCCTGAGTAGATGTACCAGGGACAGTCAAAGGGACTGATAATATTAGCATGGGAAAGAAAAAGCCTAACAAGGGCAGGACAGTTGACACCAAATAGTTGAAGAGCTATTTTACATATAATAAATATTAGACTTCTTCATTTTGACTGTGGAGAGAAGAATTTAGAGCAATGAGCAGAAGTTGTAAAATGTCTTTGACCTTGATCTAGAAAAATGACCTTGCAATAAGAGCTTTGCAAAAGTAGGTTGTGGCCTAAAGTATTCTAATCAAGCAGAGACTAGAGTATCACTTGTCAGGGAAATAATAGAACATCTTCCTTCCATATATAAGTATGAATACTAGTTCCCAAGGTTTCTTTCAAAATTAAGAGTCACAATTACAGTTGTTCCACCTTTTTTATAGGTGAAAAACAGATACAAATTAAATGGAGATGTATATTGCTAAGAAATTTAAAAATTAATCTAATTTTTTTAAATGTTACTTTACCTTAAATGTTAGTCAATTTAGAAATTATTTCTTGGTTACAAGAATCGTTTCTATCCCTCCCTCCCCTAGCCCCACCATTCCTGTAGCCCACGTGCAATTCCACTGGGTATTAATACATGTGTTCTTGATCAGAACCTATTTCTATGTTGTTGATGTTCGCACTAGAATGTTCATTTAGAGTCTACATCCCCAATCATATCTCCTTTGACCCATGTAATCAAGCAGTTGTTTTGCTTTGGTGTTTCTACTCCCACAGTTTTTCCTCTGAATTTGGATAGTGTTCTTTCTCGGAGATCACTCCCAGTTATTTCAGATCACAGCATTGCAACTAATGGAGAAGTCCATTCCATTCCATTGTACCACAGTGTATCACGCTCTGTGTATGTTCTCCTGGTTCTGCTCCTTTCACTCTGCATCAATTCCTGGAGGTCATTCCAGTTCACATAGAATTCCTCCAGTTTATTATTCCTTTTAGCACAATAGTATTCCATCACCAACATATACCACAATTTGCTCAGCCATTCCCCAATTGATGGGCATCCCTTCGTTTTCCAGTTTTTGGCCACCACAAAGAGCGCAGCTATGAATATTTTTGTACAAGTCTTTTTGTCCATTATCTCTTTGTGGTACAGACCCAGCAATGCTATGGCTGGATCAAAGGGTAGATATTCTTTTGTCACCCTTTGGGCATAGTTCCAAATTGCCCTCCAGAATGGTTGGATCAGTTCACAACTCCACCAGCAATGCATTAATGCCCTCACTTTGCCATATCCCCTCTAGCATTCATTACTTTCCATTGCTGTCACGTTAGCCAATCTGCTAGGTGTGAGGTGATACCTCAGAGTTGGTTTGATTTGCATCTCTCTGATTATAAGAGATTTAGAACACTTTTTCATGTGTTTATAAATAGTTTTGATTTCTTTGACAGAAAGTTGACTATTTATGTCCCTTGCCCCTATATCAATTGCAGAATGGCTTGATGTTTTTGTAGAATTGATTTAGCTCTTTATAAATTTGAGTAATTAGACCTTCGTTCGAGGTTTTTGTTATAAAGATTATTTCCCAGTTTGATACTTCCCTTCTGATTTTGGTTGTATTGGTTTTGTTTAGAAAAAAAAACTTTTTAATTTGATATAATCAAAATTATTTATTTTATATTTTGTGATTTTTCCTAAGTCTTGCTTGGTTTCAAAATCTTTCCTTTCCCAAAGATCTGACATGTATACTATTCTGTGTTCAGCTAATTTACTTATAGTTTCTTTCATTATACTCAAGTCATTAACCCATTCTGAGTTTATCTTGGTGTAGGGTGTGAGATGTTGATCCTAACCCAATCTCTCCCATGCTGTCTTCTAATTTTCCCAGCAGTTTTTATCAAATAGTGGATTTTGGTCCCAAAACCTGGGATCTTTGGGCTTATCATAGACTGTCTTGCTGAGGTCACTTAACACAAGTCTATTCTACTGATCCTCCTTTCTGTCTCTTAGTACCATATTGTTTTGATGATCACTATTTTATAGTATAGTTTGAGATCTGGTACTGCAAGGCCACCGTCCTTAGAATTTTTTTTTTCATGATTTCCCTGGATATTCTTGATCTTTTGTTCTTCCAAATGAACTTTGTTATATTTTTTTTCTAATTCAGTAAAAATAATTTTTAGTAGTTTAATAGGTATGGCACTAAATAAGTAAATAAGTTTGGGCAGGATGGTAATTTTTATTGTTAGCTCATCCTACCAATGAGCAGTTTTTCCAATTGTCTAGATCTAGTTTTAATTGTGTCGAAAGGGTTTTGTAGTTCTGTTCACATAGTTCCTGTGTTTGTCTCAGCAGATATATTCCCAAGTATTTTATATTATCCAGGGTGATTTTAAATGAAATTTCTCTTTCTAATTCTTGTTGCTGAGATGGATTGGAGATATATAGAAATGCTAATGACTTATGCAGGTTTATTTTGTATCCTGCAACATTGTTAAAGTTGTTGATTATTTCAACTAGCTTTTTGGTTGATTCTCTAGTTTTCTTTAAGTATGCCATCATATCATCCACAAAGAGTGATAGGTTGGTCTCCTCATTGCCAATTTTAATACCTTCAATTTCTTTTTCTTCTCTGATTGCTACAGTTAGTGTTTCTAGTACAATGTTAAATAATAGAGGTGATTATGGGCATACTTGTTTCACTCCTGATCTTATTGGGAATGCATCTATTTATCCCCATTGCAGATGATAATTGCTGATGGTTTTAGATAAATAATATTTGTTATATTTAGAAAAGGATCTTCAATTCCTATACTTTCTAATGTTTCCAATATGAATGAATATTGTATTTTGTCAAAGGCTTTTTCTGCATCTATTGAGATAATCATGTGATTTTTGTTGGTTTGCTTGTTGATATGGTCAATTACATCAATGGTTTTCCTAATGTTGAACCATCCTTGCATTTCTGATATAAATCCCACCTGATCATAATGAATAACCCTCATGATGACTTGCTGGAGTGTTTTTGATAGTATTCTATTTAAGATTTTTACATCTATGTTCATTAAGGAGATTGGTCTGTAGTTTTCTTTCTTTGTTTTTGACTTGCCTGGCTTTGGAATCAGTACCATATATGTTTCATGAAAGGAATTTGGTAGGCCTCTTTGCTTATTATGTCAAATTGCTTGTATAATATTGAGATAATTTGTTCTTTGAATATTTGATAGAATTCACTTGTGAATCCATCATGCCCTGGTGATTTTTTCTTAGGGAGTTCTTTGATGGCTTGTTCAAGTTTTTTTCTGATATGGGATTATTTAAGCATTCTATTCCTTCTTCTGTTAATCTAGGCAATTTATATATTTGTAAATATTCATCCATATCACCTAAATTGCCATTTTGAGTTGCCATAAAGTTAGGCAAAATAGTTTTTAATGATTGCCTTAATTTTCTCTTCATTGGAGGTGAGGTCTCCCATTTTGTCTATGATACTGTTAATTTGGTTGTCTTTTTTTTTTGCTTTTTTAAAATTAGATTGACCAGTACTTTGTCTATTTTGGTTGTTTTTTTCAAAATACCAGCTTCTAGTCTTATTTATTAGTTCAATAGTTCTTTTACTTTCAATTTTATTAATTTCTCCCTTAATTTTTAGGCTCTCTAATTTAGTTTTAATCTGGGGATTTTTGATTTGTTTGCTTTCAAGTTTTTTTGATTTGCATGTCCAATTCATTGACCTCTGCCCTTCCTAATTTGTTAGTATATGAACTCAAGGATATAAATTTCTCCCTGATTACTGCTTTAGCTGCATCCCATGGATTTTGAAAGGATGTCTCATTATTGTCATTTTCTTCAATGAAATTATTAATTGTTTCTATGATTTGTTCTCTAACTGATTTTGGAGAATCATATTTAATTTCCAATTAATTTTTTATTTACCTCTCCATGCACCCTTACTGGTTATTATTTTATTGCATTATGATCTGAAAAGATTGCCTTTATTATTTCTGCTTTTCTGCATTTATTTGCCATGTTTTTATGACCTAGAACACAACTGATCTTTGTGAATGTACCATGTGCTACTGAAAAGACAGTATATTCCTTTTTGTCCTTATTTATTTTCTCCATATATCTATTAACTCTAATTTTTCTAAGATTTCATTAACATCTCTTACCTCTTTCATATTTATTTTTTTATTTTATTTATCTAAATTTGATAGTGGTAAGTTCAGGTCTTCCACTGGCATCGTTTTATTATCTATTTCCTCCTTAAACTCCACTAGTTTCTCCTTTAGAAATTTGGATGCTATCCCATTTGGTGTATGCATGTTGATTACTGATATTTCCTCATTGTTTATATTGCCCATTATCAGGATGTAGTTATCTTCCCTATCCATATTAATCAGATCTATTTTTACTTTGGTATTGTCAGATATCATGATTGCAGCTCCTGCCTTCTTTCTATCCATTGAGGCCCAATAGATTTTGCTCCAACCTTTAATTCTAACTTGTGAGTGTCTACCTGCCTCAAGTGCAGACAACATATGGTAGGATTTTGATTTCTAATCCACTCTCCTTTTTGTTTTTGTTTTATGGGTGAGTTAAACACATTCACATTCAAAGTTATGAGTAGCACTTGTGTATTCCCCAACATTTTGATATCCTCTCCTAGTTCTGTTGTTTCTTCTTTTGTTATATCCTTTTAAACCAGTGGTTTGCTTTTAATCACCTTTAATCCCCACCCTTAATAAACTTCCCTTTCTGACTCCTCCATTTTTGTTCCCTTCTTATTTTTAGGGTCTGTTAAGTTCCCTCCCTCCTCTCTTTCCCTCTTTTTATTTACTCCCTCCTGCCTCACTCCACCTTAATTATCCCTTCTTACTTTCCCTGTAGGGTAAGATAGAATTCAATACCCCAATGTATCTAGATGCTATTCCCTCTCAGAACTGATTTTACTAAGAATAAGGATTAAGTATTACCTATTAGAACTCTCTTCCTCTCCTTCTTATAAGAGTATTCTTCTCCTCCCCTTCCCATGTGTATCTTTGTGTGATAAAGATTATCATATTTATTTTATTTCTTCAGGTATCTCTTGGTGCCATCTTCTATTCCCCCCTCCCTTTTTCTTTTTTTGCATATCATCTTATAGCACTTATTACCCCAATCTCACCAATCTCATTAAAATTACCCCAATCTCATAAAATAATTTGATCTTATTGAAGCCCTTAAAGAAGAAACTTTGAATAAAAACATCTTTCCCCTTTTCCCTCCCTTTCTTATTTACCTTTTCATGTATCTCTTGATCTTTGTGTTTGGATATCAGACTGTTCACTTAGTTCTGGTCTTTACAAATACTTGGGAATGTTCTATTTTGTTGATTGACCATACTTTCTTTCCCCTGGAAATATATAGTCAGTTTTGATGGATATGTAATCTTGGTTGAAGACCCAATTCTCTTGCCTTCCTGAATATCATATTCTAAGCCTTGTGGTTCATTAGTGTAGAAGCTGCCAAATCTTGTGTAATTCTGATTGATGCTCCTTGATATCTGAATTTTCTTATTTTTGTCTTCCTGTAAAATTTTCTCCTTAGCTTGGAAGTTCTTGAATTTGGCAATTACATTCCTGGGAGTTGTCTTTTGAGGATTTAGTGTAGAGGGTATTCTATGAACTCTTCCAATGTCTATTTTGCCCCCTTGTTCAAGAACATTAAGGCAATTTTCTTGGATATTGTAGTATGATGTCAAGATTTCTGTTTATTTCTTGGTTTTCAGGTAGACCAATGATTCTCAAATTGTCTCTTCATGCTGTTTTCCCGATCTGTAATCTTTCCAGTGAGATACTTTGTTTTCTTCTATTTTGTCATTCTTTTGACTTGCCTTTATGAATTCTTGCTGTTTTGCAAGATCATTGGCTTCCAATTGCCTAATTCTGGTCTTTAAGGAATGGTTTTCCTTTTTGGTTTGTTATATCCTGCTTTTTGTGGCTTCCAACTGTTTCTCCATTTGGGAGTTCTTGTCCTTTAAATTGGTTATTTTCTTTTTGTATTTCCCACTTTTCTCAACAGAAGGCTTCCATTTTTTGATAAGCTCCAATTTAAACTCTTCATGTACTTGTGGACAATTTCCATTTTTTGGGAGGTATTGGTGCATTTATTTGTATTTCCTCTTCTATTTCTTCTGTAGCCTGGGTTTTTCCTCTGTAAAAATTATCTAGGGTCAACCCCTTCTTCTTGTTTTTCTTGGTGTTGGAAAGTTGTTGTTCCTGAGCACTGTTTGCCATTACTAAGGTGGTTTTCTTTCCCTTTCCAGTTAGAAATCTGAGTGAGATGGGCAGGCTCTCTGTGTATGAAGCTAAGGAGCAAATATTTTGGCTGAGGCCAGCTCTCCAGTCTCTGCAGCCTCGCTGTTTGCTATGCCTCTCTGTGCTATCTCCCTGCCAGTGCCCATGATCTCTGATCCTGAGCCTCCTAGGGCCTCAGGTCTATCTGCTCTCAGGAGTAGGTCCTTGGTGGTCTCAGTCAGCTGCCAAGGACCCAGAATTGCCCCTCTCTCACTCACTGATTCTAGTGCATGCTGGCTCTGACTGAATCTCTATAGGTGGGGTGGGGGAGGTTGGATCAGCTCGCATTTTGGTGGAAGCTTTTTCACTCCCTTATGGTGTGGAAATGCCCAAATCCCATGTTCCTTCAATGCTGCACCCTACTGTGGAGTCCCTTCCTTCATATGAATTTGGGGTTTCTTGGCTTTTTGAGGTAGTCTCTATTGGTAGATGGTGAGGAGAGGAAGAGTCCTGCATCTAGATTGCTGCTATGTTTACCTGGAAGTCCTCTAATCTAATTCTTTCAGAAGGAAACAGGAAGAAATTTTGGCTGCTTTTTCCATTGACACCAAACAAGACCTAACACATTGAAATAGAGAATATGTAAACTGGTGGAAACTGAGGAAACTGTTTCTTCTTGTAATGACTGCTGTATTCTGTTTTGTGACTGGAGAACTGCTAGAGTGAAACCTGAAACTGATTGGTTGTAATGGAGGTAGAAATGAGAAATGCTGAGGGATGCTAGTACAGGGATGCTGCTACACAAGGGAACTGCTACACAATGGAACTGCTTTGGGATTTGCCTACTAATCTCTGTTGATGGCTGATGAATCAGTATATCTTTCTAACCTCCTCCCCCTGTCACTCCATCCTTTCCCTAGCCCTCTCCTTTCTGCCTCCCTCACCTCCCAGTTCTTCTTGAAGCCTTTGGCTTCTTCCCTCCCCCCTTGAGTAAACTATAAAGATACTCTTTTCTTTTCCTTTTTCAAGTCAAGGAGCTTATTGAGATAACAGGATAGGAAATTGAGGTAAGAGGGATGAGTATGTTCCTAATTGAAAATGAGGATTATGAGGGCTTGAGAAGTTACAACTGTGACAGAGGGACAGTCATAGATGGAGGACAACAGCTTTTAAATTTTTTCTTCGTCTTCTTCACAAAGTCAGCAAAGTCTCTCAGCTTAACCCCAGAGAGAAACAACTGTTGGTCAGTAAAATTTCAGAGAGAGACAGAATCAGATCCTCCTTTGCTCAAATAACTCAAAGTTCAGCCAAGCCTCCCCCCCACAAGGGTCCTTCAGTCAGCTTCAACCCCAGAGAGAAACCAAAGTCCCAAAGTTTCTCCCCTGGTCAGCTTCAACTGCCCCAAACCAGAGAGACAGAGACCAAGTCAAAGCCAAGTTTTTTCTTCCTCTCCTCTGTGTGGCCAGAAACCCCCCAACTGCCACTCCTGGGAACATTCCATTTGGAACCTTCCTCTTGATTGACAGTCAGGTCAGGTCCCCAGATTTGTTTCTTGCATGTTGGCTTGCAAGTCCTCTCTCTCTCTCCATACCTCTACCACAACATGAAATGATTTGGTGTTTTCCAGTGACAAATATGCTTAAGGGATGGTGACAAAAGGAACTTCTTTGCATAAGAGGAAAAAGGTAAATCAATTATGACTATTATGACAGCAATTTCCTGTCTAAAGTAGTACCATTCAATCACTCATTATGACAAAAATAATCATTTATAAGAATAATCTATCAACAAATATTTATAAATCAATTATTCTGAACCAGACCCAGGACTGTTCTGTCAGGATAACAACATACTTCCTAAGAATGACCATGTGAGAAAGATGGTGAAAGTAATACCAATTTTCTAGATGAAGAAATTGAGACTGAAGAAGGTTAAGAAAACTTTTAAGTGACAGAATCAGAATTTGAAATCAATAATCTGCTGACTTTAAATATAGTATTACCTTGAATACATAGCTTCATATAATACATGTTTAGTCATTATTTCTTCTTTTTAGGTTTTATTATAGGAAAATATACCCCAAAAGTCTAGTTTTCTTCCCTTTGTTCTTTTACAGAATTTATTAAATTTAGCCTTAAAACTTTTCACATTTGCCATACATTTTCTTCTTATTGCATATCCATGTTTATTAGAAAAGTAAATGGTTTTTCAGTCAAGAAAGGTTTTTAGTCATGTACAGTTTATAAGAAAAAATCAGACAGTGACCATCTGTTTCTTCTCTCTGGGTCATTTTCCCCCTCAAAGATCCTCTAGAATAAGAACTACCTTTTGAATAGCAGAAAGTTGTTATCACTATCAGCCTAAATTACTACATGAAATTAGTCAAGAAGGTCTTAGGTAGAGACATGCTTATTCTTTGCAAATGCATTAGGGGCTGTCTTATGGAGGAAAAGCTAGGCTACTTCTATTTCACTTTCCTTTCACTATATTTCATGATATTTATTTTCTGTGGGGATTGGGAGAAGGAGAGTAATGAATGGTAAAAATCAGGAGGAGGCACATCTTAATTCAAAACAGAAAGATCCTATGAACAATTCAAACTGTCCTTAAATTGACTGGATTGCCTCAGAAAACTTTTATCTATGCAAGAAAATCTAGATGGTAGAGATGTCATCATAGTGCTTTCAACACTGGATAGAAAATTTGGCCAGAATGTGTTAAAGATTTTATGGTTCTAAGATCCTATGAATTTTCTGATTCCATAGCCTATTTTTTTCCAACAGCCCATTAACTTGGAAAAATTATCAATGAAATGAGTCAACAAGGCATTTATAAAACTAAACATAGTAAAAAAGGAGAGTGATAAAAATAAAGCACATAACCAAGTTTTCCAACAGTGGAATCAAGGACAGAAACTCTAAGTAGTTCCTCAGGCACATCATTTGGGACATGGACATGAAACAGAACTAGTCCTGAAGCATTATCACTGGGCCTGCTGCTGAATATATTTCCTATTGCCTTATAGGAGGCTTTACTATTGATGTGGGAGGAATATACCCAAATTTGTAGCAGGGTATCATCTCAAGAATGTGAGACTCAAACTCCATTCAGTCCAGAAGTAAGAAAATAATTTTATTTGAAGAAGTTTATGGTGGTGTAATAGCTGGTGGTATAGTCTGGGGGCTACTCAGGTAGTCTTAGGGCCAATGGATAAGCCCAAGGGCTAGTAGGTTAGGGAATAAGGAGCATGTACAAGATTGGAGGTCTTAGTGTGCAGGTTCCAAGTTCCTCCATTGTCCACCTTGTCATCATTTGTCAGGGAGAGGTCTTGATGCCCTTCCAAAGTGGAAATGGATATGGTACAGAAAGGGTATATGTTACATTGGAGAAACACTATGTGTAATTATTTCTAAGAAAAATGTAAGCAATTAATAAAACAGAGTAGGTATAAAGCTGATGTCTAGCATAGAATATTACCAATCTGGTACAGAGTGAATAATTGAACAATATGCAGTTCCTGTTTGATTAATGCTGAAAATACAGGTGTTGCATTTGTTTAACAAATGCTAACTAGCAAGAAATGCAAGATTTCAGAGTATGAGGATCCTGTTCCTATTACTACCCCTTCCTGCCCACTACCAGCCCACATCACTGTCAGATAACTGACAAGCCAGTAGCAGTAATAGTATCATTTTGCAGCATGTTCTGACATGACCAAGAACTTGAAAAGAAAACAGGTGTTGCTGACATGAAGGAGCAATCACAGAGGTTGCTGGTTTTGACTAGACATGTCAAAGTTCCCCTTTTCACAGAAGCACGACAGGGTCCTGAGGCAAGGATGAAGAACCAAATCATCGCTTTGGAAAGGACAGAAGGTCTTGAGTTTGAAAGCTGAAAGGTAGAAGAGATTAACAACACCTTGAATGTGCATTTCCCCCTTTTTCTTCCCTGTAAATTAAAAAAAAAACAATTATCATCTCTGTAGTCACTTGCATCCAAATATAACAAACATGTCTAAAGGGAAAGTGTCATGTGGAGTCATTATTTTTTTCTGTTGAGAAACTTGCTGTTGAGTCTCCCAAATGATAACTCTGGCTACTGAAAAAGTCAGTCCCATTGGTTAATCAATAAGCACTTGCTAAGCCACCCACTATGCACCAAGCACTGTGCTTTATGAGAGTCTGAGCAAGCCACTTCACTTCAATGAGACTGAAGTTTCTTTGTTTATAAAATAGAGTTTGTCTAGGTCACCTCTAAATTCTTTTTTAATGGAAAAATAATAGAAAGAAATATAAATTAAGAATCATGAAACACAGGGAAAAGGAAGATGAATTAATAATCAGGAAACATTCTGGTTTGGAATCTCTAACTATCTAGTTCTATGATATTAGATTCCCATCCTATCTCCCTAAGCATCAATGTATTTGCCATAAAAGGGAAAGGAATTGACTAAATGACCTGCAAAATCTTATCTAGCATTGAAATTCTATAATCTATATCTTGATGACAATATCTTGGCCAATAAAGTAATGCTGTGCTGATGTTAATAACTAAGAAACTATAGCATCAATATGTTTATTGTAGCAAAAATACAGAAAAAGACTAAAATAATTAACGATAATATGATTTAAAGGACAAAATATAAGATGTTCCTGTTTAAACACTATGTTTTTGTGTGTATTCATATATATATATATATATATATGTATATATATATATATATGAAGAATTGCAATTGGGTATTAAGTGTTACAGGAAGATAATGACTTGTCCAATATCATAGAATTAGTAATATACATTTTATGATGCTTTTTCTGTTAGAGGTAGTATAATGGTTTATGATACTATAAGCAAATGAGGGCAGCAAATGAAGAAAAATGACCACCAGATTTATGGATAAGTGAACAACAAGAGGTGAGCAACAATCATGTGGTGTAAATTGGATAAAAATTAAGTTTTAAAAGTTTTTGCAAAAGAAAATGCAATAAATCTAAAATTAGAAGAAAAACAGAAAACTTGGGGAAGAACTATAGCAAGTTTCTCCAATAAAGGAGATAAATATTTCTCAAATATATGGGGAACTATGTCAATTAATAAAACTAAGATCAACTTCCAATTTGATATCTGCTCAAAACATATAAAAAGGTAATTTTTATAAAAATAAGTCAAAGTTATCAACATACATATATAAAATGATATAAATTGCTAGTAATTAAGAAAATACTAATTAAAGCTAGTTTAATAGTACAGTCTCACACCTTTCAGATTGACTAACATTACAGAAAAGTTTGGTTCAATGAATAGAATGAGCAGACTGGCGTTAGGAAGATCTGAATTCAAATCTTGTCTTAGATACTTACTTGCCATGTGCCCAATCCTTGTTATGTCCCAACCTCTTTTTTCCTTAGTTTTCTCATCATTGAAATGATAATAATAGTAGCACTTACCTCTCAAAGTTTTTGAGAGGATCAAATAATATAAAGATTGTAAAGGACTTAGCACAGTGCCTGTGTAAAAATGGAGATTTGAACCCCAGACTTCAATCCCCAGAAGTCCTTGGTAGTTCCCAGAATTCCCTATAATCTCACCTGAGGCCTCACCTGAGTGTGAGATCACAAATTATTATTTAAAAGGCCTCTCCGCCTACTTCACAACTCTCTGTTTCCATTTTGAAGCACACACAGCTCTCAAGATGTAGTAAGTGAATTGTGAACGGGCTGATCATCCCTGGGCATGTGCTTTCTTATTTTGTATTTATCCTTGATTTCTAATAATCTTTAATAAACCTCTAAAATATAATACTTTTAGTAGAGAAACTAACTGTTATATTTAATGACAAACACTAAATTGGATGAGAACTTCTCAATTTTTTTTAAAAGAAGATAGCCTAGATAATGATTTCTAAGCCACGTTTCTCCAAGGCTTTTTAGAAAAGCATCTTGATAAGGTTGAGCCTGCTTGCCTGTGCTCCTACCTGTAGCCATCTGCTTCAGACCTTCTTGATTCAATATCTCTTGCCTGATCCCAACCTACCCGCCCGGCCTGGCCTGGCTCGGCCCAGCCTGGCCCAGCCTGGCCCGTCTGCTGCCTGCTTGCTTTTGCACTCCTGTCTGCTCTCCCGGTCCTTACCCGCCCAGACCCAGCAACTCTGGCCTCCAAGCAGATCACTCATCGCTCCAGCCCCAGGACTCACTTCCACCAGCTGGTACAAATGGTGGGGGGGACAAAGAGAAGGTAGAGACTTTTCCAAACAGGAAGTTACAAGCATGGCTGTTTTAAAAGGATATCTTTTGACTGCATTGATTCTTTTATTTAGCTCACCTGGGAGTCAGGAGAGAATTTCAACTCCCTGAAATTCTTTGGACCAATTTGAGATTCCAGAAAACCACCCTCACAATGGGGAGGCACCTCAGTGGCTCAGTGGATTGAGAGCCAGGTCTAGAGATGGGAGGTCCTGGGTTATCTGGCCTCAGACACTTCCTGGCAGTGTGGCCCTAGGCAGGTTATTTGACCCCCATTACATATCTATTACCAATTTTCTGCCTTCTGACAATAGGCATCTAAATGGATAATTAAAAAAAAAATACCAAGGAACTTTAAAGAGACTGGAGGTTATATTTTTAAAGCATTTTGGACTCTAATGTTTTATAAAAATCTCTGTATTCTATTGCATTTTTCTGATTGCTTTAAGATTTAATTTTATTCGTTTTAAGTTCATATATTAATGTATTCAATACTATTCTGTTACATTGAATCATTTTAATCTATTGGGGTTTAACTACTGTTATATTCTGTTGCTGTTTTCCCTATAGCTATACTGAAAAAAAAATATTGAAGAAGCCCATATATAAAAACAGCTTTTCTGTTTTGAATTTGTAAATTGTCACAAAGAGAATAGATGGACTTCATCAGAACTGGTTACAACTGCACAACCTTTGGAAAATTTAATGAGCTAAATACCTCAAATTGATTTTAAGGGTTCCTTAGAGGTGATTTTTAGAATTTTTCTTAACAATCCCTGGTCATTTTGCCTGCCAGGTAAGGTCCATTTTAGTAGCTGAAGTGAAACACAAATTTCATCCCCAACTCCCACATTTATAAAAATGTGAATGGAAGCTGGGAAGTTAATCCCATGGCAAATAGTACCCTTGGCGCACTCCCAAAAGAGGAGCATCTCTCATTTATAACTCTTCAGCTCACTTAACCCAACATCAACAGTACAGTGGTTTGAGGTTTTCCTAGGCTCTGTCACATTTTTGTAATGATATCTAGATTTCTTGAGGATGTTCTAAACCCCAAATAAGTTTTACTGTGTTTAAAATATATATTTACCAAGGTTGAAAGGTTTGTAAAAATTGTGACAAATATCCATCAGTTCATAGGATTTTAAAAATGCCATGCAGCAACTTATGTGAAATATGATAGTGGCTTTTTTGCTATTGTAATTAACTGGACTATTGAGAATTTGAGGGATATTGATACCTACATATTTGTAATTCTGTTCTTTATAAAATAAAAACACCTGTTACTTTGTAAAATTCATTTGCTTGTACTCACAGTGGATCATGGCCAGATATGAAGAGGAAATGGATCTCATGTTTGGTGAGAAAGCCTTATATTCTATATTTCCTTAGCTGACACAGTGTGTCAATGATTATAAGCTATATTTTTATTTTTAAAACTCTTTTATTATATTTTTCTTGCATGTGCAAAATACTATTTCAGTTTTTCCCTCTCCTTTTTATAGTTGAAGAACATGTCTCCAGTATTAAGATTTTCTTTAACTTTTTGATTTAGCAGGAATATGTTTAAAATACATTTGCTATAATGTCAATGCATGTCCCAAAAGCTTGAGACTATAAAAATGAGGCCACTAATTGTTTTTAAAAAATTATGGGACTTTGCTTAATGATTCTGTCTGATTCCAGGACAAGATATACATAAGAGCCATTTCACAGGGCCAAAGAAACACAAAGCTAAACCTGAATTGTACCAAAAGAGCACATATGCCAACAAATAAGCCAATCCTGGAAGGATTGATGCACTTCTTAGCCAATACAAAGACTTGAACCTAGTGTGAAGACTCAAGGTTGTGATGCTTAACATACATTAAGACGTAGGCCTTCCTTGTATCTACACTCTTTGTGAAAATACTTACAGATGAGTATCCCTAACTTGGCTCCTACTTGGCTCTTATAATCTAGTCCCTTTTCTGTCTTTCATAGTGTGTCAAACTTTCTGTAGTCCTGGCTACTGATTGGGTAAATGTTTACTTGCTTATATCATTTTAATTGAACCCTAATTCAAGGAACTATTATAGATTTATTTTTCCTTTACTTGGAATTTTTACACATAAGACTTTGATAGTCTATATTTTCATCCAGAAATTATCTTTTTTATTGGAATTTTTTCTGATGTCTTTTTAATTTCTCTTGCCAAGTGATTCATATACTTCATAACTCAGCCATGCATCCCTAACTGATACATGCTTTTCAATCACCCTCTTCAAGGGGGAATGTAAATATATTATTATTTTAAATTGCAAAGTTTAAATTCCTTTTGAGAAGAATTTTAGGTTAAGAAAAGTGCTACCATTCAAAATCCAGAAACTGAACTGTTTGGAAAAGACACCATGAAGATGCCTCCAGACCACAGCTGCACAAGAAAATCAAGAATGAACTTTGGGTGTGGTTGATTGAACATTTATTTGTATTTTTACTTTCATGCCAAAGGGGACTGCCCCTTAATTGGCTTTTTGTCAATGCATCTAGCAATTATTAGTTTTGTTCTTTTTTCCTCTTATCCCCAAATTATTATATTTAAGTTGGTTATGTTTTCATGATCCTTGTGGGGAAACTGCTTTCCCAAATGATCAAAATGGAGAAACGTAAAAATGGAGAAATGTAAAAATGGAGATTTGAACCCCAGACTTCAATCACCAGAAGTCCTTGGTAGTTCCCAGAATTCCCTATAATCTCACCTGAGTCCTCACCTGGGTGCGAGATCACAAAATATTATTTAAAGGGTCTCTCCGCCTACTTTGGGTCTCTCTGATTCAGCTTCTAAGCACATGAAGTTCTCAAGATGTAGTAAGTAAATTGTGAACGGGCTGATCAGCCCTGGGCACGTGCTTTCTTATTTTGTATTTCTTTATCCTTGATTTCTAATAATCTTTGATAAACCTCTAAAATATAATACTTTTAGTAGAGAAACTAATTTAAATGTTACACTATCCCAGAGTAAACACTATATGAATATTAGCTATTATTATTGTTAATATTACTATTAGGAAACATAGAGATATAGTACTGCACTTCTAGGGATTGTGAACTATTTCAACAGTTGTGGAAAATGACTTAGACCAATGCTAAAAGGGCTATAAAATTGTATATACCCTTTGACCAAACAATACTGCTACTATCTGCATCCCAAAGAGATCAAAGTAAAGGAAAAATGACAGTAATGTACTGGAATGCTTAAAGTAGCTCTTTTGGGTGTGGTAAAGTAATGAAAACTAAGAGGACATATTCATTTGGGAATAAATTAATGAGTTGTACCATATGATTATAACAGAATAGTTCCAAATTGCTCTGCAAAACGGTTGGATCAGATCACAACACTAAGAGTGTATTCATGTCCCAATTTTTCTATATTCCTTCCAATATTTGTCATTTTCCTTTTTTGTTTTATTAGTCAATCTGATAGGTGTGAGGCAATATCTGAGAGTTCCTTTAATTTGCATTCCTCCAATAAGTAGCAATTTAGAGCATTTTTCATATGATAATATATATATATAATTTAGCTTGTATTTCTTCTATCCTTTGTTCATTTACTAATTTGGGGAATAATTCACATTTTTGTAAATTTGACACATTTATCTTCATATTTGAGATATGAGTCAAGAGAAACTGTATTGTATTTTGTTCACATTTTACTGCTTTCCTTTTAATCTTCACGGCATTGATTTTATTTATTAAAATATTTTTAACTTTCAAGAGTCTTTACTTACCTTTTACTCTAAACATAAATATGTAAGATTTCCATGTATAGTATTTGCATCTAATGATGTATTACATGGAAGTGTAGCTTTTGGAGGGATTGGAGAGAAGGGAGAGAGAAAGTATAGGAGAGGTAGTAAGAAAGAATGAAATAGAAATGAATGGCAGGGAGAAGAAGGAAGTAGAAAGGAAAATGGTAAAGGAGAGAGGGAGGGTTTTCTATAACAACCCTACTATGGAAAGGTTCCTCCTGGAGGTGGGACACTGGGTTCCCTGTCCACCTTTGATTTCTCTCAGTGTGTTCAAGAATCCCTTTGCACCCAATACCAGGTTCTACTATAATCCCAAACTAGGGTGCAATTGGCTTAAGCCTAAAAGATAAAGGACCACAGTAGAGTTCCTGGTTGGTCAGAAAAACAAGCCCAATTTTTGAAAACTTGCAGGGAAAGATCACACTTTATTAAATAAGTCACAAAGGGTAATGTGGTAGATTGTTGGGATGTGGGAACTAGGGTATGAGAAAGAGGCCCTGTCCTGGGAAGGGATATGGAGGGAGAAGGACACATGAAGGCACTTTGGTAAATGTGGATGTGGATGGGATCTGAGAGCACTGAGGCAGTATGGGCCAAAGACAGGTAGAGGTATGCTCCAGGGATGGGATTTGAAGGTTCCATTCTTATAGGGTTCTGAGGGGATATAGCTAAACTTTTTCCCCATATACCTTAGGGTGCATTCTTTAATATATCAAGTAAGAGATTAACATAACCAATGAGTTATAAGTACCAGCTTAGACTTGTCTTATTTAAATAGTTTATTTTCCCCATTCAGGTTTTACTGCTCATGTTTGAAACTTATCTGCAGCATATAAGATGAGGGACTGCTATTAAAACAAAGAGGCCATTATTTTTGGGAGGGTGGGGCTAGCTGATTTCTCCTAATTTATTACATACACTCTTGGTGTGGATAAAATTAATTTATGAGGCAGTTTTTGCAAGTGGTTTCTATGTTCCTCATTACATTCAATTCCTTTTACCTATTGTTATACTACACTGGTTAGTTATATGCTAAATTACTATTCTAAATGTTGGAGTAGTTGAAGGAATAACAATTATAATTTCAATTCAGAGGGGGAGAGGGAGAGATGGAAAAGAGGAGGGGAAGGAAAAGAAGAAGAAAAGGAATACAGAGAAAGAGAAAAAAGAGGGGGAAATGAAAAGGTAGAGGAAAGTAGGGAGGAGAGGAGAATGAGAGATGTAGAGAAGGAAGATGAGAGATATGTGCAGGGTAAAAAAAAAATACCTGAGTGTGAAGTGATGAATTCTAGACCAGATCTAGCTAATAATTAGCTATGTAAATTTGGACAACACATATAACATTTTTGAAACCTTATTTCCTTTTCCAGAAAAGGAGGGAATTGGATTTTACCATGTTTAAGGACTCTTTCAGCTTTCAAGTCCTCTAGTTCTAAAATATATACATAATTGTACTAAATCTATACATCCATCTGGCTCTTTGACTATCCAAATATACACAGATGCGTGTATAATAGCATTGACAAAATTTGGAATTCTTAAGATAAAAGAAGCAAAAATTTTCCAGACATTGCTTGCTATTGGCAAATGTTTCTGTATTAATCTTCTTTTTACCTCTTTGTATAAAATATTGGCTGCTATGGCAACCTTCCCTTTTCTCTTCCTCTCCTCCTCTCCCTTCTCCCAATCAACTCACCAGATTTTTTCAAATGAAAAGCATAAGACCTTGGGGATTTCAAATATTCTACTGAACAAAGCATCCTAAACCCTCTGCCCTAGAGCCATTTTCTGTTGCTATAGCTCAGAAAGTCCATGTATATATATATATATATATATATATATATATATATATATATATATATATATATATATGCTGTTTATTATTTTTTGCTTTCCTCTTTGTTTAATCACACTCTTCCCAGAACAGGATATGAAACAAAAAGAAGTGGAGCCCAGTGCCTTTTCATAGCAGGCATAACTCATTGATCAATTGAGTCCTTTCCTGTTTTAAAAGCAGATGCATAAAACTGAGTGTTTTAACTCTATCCTACAGATATCAATGTCAGTTACTACTCACTCTATTGTAGAGGTGAGGAAACTAAGTACTAGGTCAACAAGAACCATCTTCCAGACACACTAGATGCCAAATATAGAGTTTACCCTGATCACATCTAGAAGTCTACTCTGTTATATGACAATATATCTCTTTTCCACAAGCAACTTATCAAAGATTTTCAATATCAATAGCAACAGAAAATAGGGGAGCTCTTTGGATAGAGATATATGACATGTTGCTACAATTTTTTTTAATATTGATAAAAATTAGTACATATCATGACATGGACCATCCATCTTTCATGAGGTCACACAGCTTTCCATTTTAACAAATTTACACATATATTTCTATTTTCCTGTTATTAAATTGATTAGAACTTCTGTATAGTCTTCGTTACTTATTTTGATGGCCTTTGCCTTTATGAGGCCCTTGTCCTCAAGAACAGTGTGATTGAAAGAATATTAGCCATGAAATGTAACATTTCAGAAGACTTGTGTGGAAAATCTGATTCTTTTGCTGACTGTGACTATGGGCAAGTCATTATACTTTTCTGAGTTGAAGAATTCAAAATATAAAATGAGAGAGATGTATTGGTTGACAAACCACTGGAAAGACCCTTGATCAGATCAGTGGTGGCCTAGTTTTATATCACATTTCTAACATTCATTATCTGTGATTCTACTTGCAAGACAATAAACTTCTCAGAGACACAATACCCTCATTTACAAAATGATAATAATAATACTTTTAGTAACTAACAAAATTATGGTGATAGTTAGATGAGATATTATGTGTATATCATTTTTAAAAGTTTATTTAATTAATTAATTTAGAATATTTCTATAGTTACATGATTCATGTTCTTTCCCTCCCCTCTTCCCACTCCCATTCTATAGCCAACAAGCAATTACACTGGGTTTTACATGTGTCATTGATCAAGACAGATTTCCATATTATTAATATTTGCACTATAGTGAACATTTAGAGTTAACATCCCCAATCATATCCCCATTTAACCATGTGATGAAGTAGTTGTTTTCTTCTGTGTTTCTATTCCCACAGTTCTTTATCTGGACGTGGATAGTGTTTTTTCTCATAAGTCCCTCAGAATTGTCCTGGATCATTGCATTGCTACTAGTAGAGGAGTCCATTACATTTGATTGTGCCACAGTGTATCTATCTCTGTGTACAATTTTCTCCTGTTTTCTGCTCCCTTTACTCTGCATCAATTCCTGGAGGTTGTTCCAGTTCACATGGAATTCCTCCAATTCATTATTCCTTTTAGCACAATAGATTTCCATCAACAACAGATACCACAATTTTTTCAGCCATTCCCCAATCAGAGGGCATCCCCTCATTTTCCAATTTTTTTTGCCACCACAAAGAGCGTGACTATGAATATTTTTTACAAGTCTTTTTCCTTGTCTCTTTGGGGTATAAACCCAGCAGTGGTATGAATGGATCAAAGGGCAGGCAGTCTTTTAAAATCCTTTGATCATGGTTCCAAATTACCTTCCAGAATAGTTGGATTAATTCCCAACTCCACCAGCAATGCATTAATGTCCCAATTTTTCCAATTTATTTCCTTTGCTCTCATGTTGGTCAATCTGCTAGGTATGAGGAGGTATTTCAGAGTTGTTTTGATTTGCAATTCTTTAATTATAACAGATTTAAAATACTTTTTCATGTGCTTTTTGATAGTTTTGATTTCTTTATCTGAAAATTGTCTATTCTTCTCCTTTGCCCATTTTTCAATTGAAGAATGACTTGATTTTCTGTTCAATTAATTTAGCTCCTTATAAATTTGAGTAATTAGACCTTTGTCAGAGGTTTTTGTTATAAAGATTTTTTTCCCCAATTTATTGCTTCCCTTCTAATTTTGGTTACATTGGTTTTGTTTGTAAAAATATTTTTAATTTAATGTAATCAAAGTTATTCATTTTACATTTTGTAATATTCTCTATCTCTTGCTTGATCTTAAAATCATTTCTTTCCCATAAATCTGACAGGTAAACACTTCTTTGTTCATCTAATTTAATTATAGTTTCCTTCTTTATATTAAAGTAATTTACCCATTCTGAATTTATCTTGGTGTAGGGTGTGAGATATTGATATACACTTAATCTCCCCCAGACTATTTTCCATTATCTCCAGAAGTTTTTGTCAAATAGTGCATTTTGGTCCAAAAAGCTGGGATTTTTGGATTTACTGTCTTGCTGAGGTCATTTAAACCCAAATCAATTCCACTGATCCTCTCTTCTATCTCTTAGCCAGAAATATATTGTTTTGATAACCTCTGGTTTATAGTACAGTTTAAGATCTGGTACTGCTAGGCTTCCCTCCTTCACTTTTTTTTTCATTATTTCCCTTGATATTCTTGATCTTTTGTTCTTACAAATGAACTTTGTTATGCTTTTTTCTAACTTAGTAAAAAAATTACTTGGTAGTTTGATAGGTATGAGAGTAAATGTAAATTAATTTGGGTAGGATTGTCATTTTTATTATGTTAGGTCATGCTACCCATGAGCAATTAATGTTTTTCCTATTGTTTAGATATACTTTTAATCATGTAATCATGTTTTGTAGTTGTGTTCATATAATTCCTATGTTTGTCTGCAAATAAATCCCTAAATATTTTATATTGTCCCAGGTGATTTTTACTGGAATTTCTCTTTCTACTTCTTGCTTCTGAGATGTATTTGAAATACATAAAAATCCTGATGATTTATGGGGGTTTATTTTATATCCTGCAACTTTGCTAAAGTTGTTGATTGTTTCCACTAGCTTCTTAATTGATTCTCTAGGATTCTTTAAGTCAACCATCATATCATCTGCAAAGAGTGATAGTTTAGTCTCCTCAATGCTTATATTCTTAGCTTCAATTTCTTTCCCCCTCTAATTGCTAAAGGTAATGTTTCTAGTACAATGTTAAACAATAGAGGTGATCATGGGCATCCTTGTTTCACTCCAGATCTCATTGGGAATGCATCTAGTTTATCCCCATTGAAGATGATGCTTGCTGATAGTTTTAAATATATACTGTTTATTATTTTTAGGAATGGCCCTTCTATTTCTATGCTTACTAGTGTTTTTAATAGGAATGGGTGTTGTATTTTATCAAAGGCTTTTTCTGCATCTATTGAGATAATCATGTGGTTCTTGTTGGTTTGCTTGTTGATGTGGTCAATTATGTGGATGGTTTTCCTAATATTGAACCAGCCCTGCATCCCTGGTATAAATCCTACTTGATCATGTTGGATGACCCTTCTGATCACTTGCTAGAGTCTTTTTGCTAGTATCCTATTTAAGATTTTTGCATCTATATTCATTAGGGAGATTGGTCTATAGTTTTCTTTCTCTGTTTTTGACCTGCCTGGTTTTGGAATCAGTACCATATTTGTGTCATAAAAGGAGTTTGGTAGAACTCCCTCTTTGCTTATTATGCCAAATAGTTTGTATAGTATTGGGATTAACTGTTCTCTGAATGTTTGATAGAATTCACTGGTGAATCCATCAGGCTCTGGGGATTTTTTCTTAGGAAGTTCTTTGATGGCTTGTTGGATTTCATTTTCTGATATGGGATTATTTAAGAATTCTATTTCTTCTTCTATTAGTCTAGGCAGTTTGTATTTTTTTATATATTCATCCATATCACCTAAATTGGTGTATTTATTGCCATATAATTGTGCAAAGTAATTTTTACTGATTGCCTTAATTTCCTCTTCATCGGAGGTGATGTCCCCCTTTTCATCTTTGATGCCGTTAATTTGATTTTCTTCTTTCCTTTTTTTTAATTAGATTGACCAGGATTTTGTCTATTTTGTTTGTTTTTTCAAAGTACCAGTTTCTTGTCTTATTTATTAAATCAATAGTTCTGTCACTTTTGATTTTATTAATATCTCCCTTAATTTTTAGGATTTCTAGTTTGGTTTTCTGCTGGGGGGTTTTAATTTGATGACTTTTGAGTTTTTATTTGCATTTCCAATTGATTGATCTCTGCTCTCCCTTGTTTGTTAATATATGCACTCAGGGATATGAATTTACCTCTGATAACCTTTTTGGCTGCATCCCAAAAGGTTTGAAAGGATGTCTCACCATTGTCATTTTCCTCGATGAAATTATTAATTATTTTTATGATTTCTTCTCTAACTAAACAATTTTGGAGTATCATATTGTTTAATTTCCAATTAGTTTTTTATTTGGTTTTCCATGTACCATTACTGATCATTATTTTTATTGCCTTTTGATCTGAAAAGGCTACATTTATTATTTCTGCTTTTATGCATTTGTGTGCCATGTTTCTGTGACTTAATGTATGGTCAATCTTTGTGAATGTGTCATGTGGTGCTGAGAAGAAGGTGTATTCCTTTTTATCCCTATTTATTTTTCTCCATATGTCTATTAATTCTAATTTTTCTAAGATTTCATTCACTTCTTTTACCTCTTTCTTATTTATTTTTTGATTTGATTTATCTAAATTTTATAATGGTTGGTTCAAGTCTCCCTCTAATATTGTTTTACTGTCTATTTCTTCCTTCAATTCTCCTAGTTTCTCCATTAGAAATTTGGATGCTATATTATTTGGTGCATACATGTTGATTAGTGATACTTCCTCATTATCTAAAGTCCCTTTTAACAAAATATAATTACTTTCCCTATCCCTTTTGATCAGGTCTA
Organism: Monodelphis domestica; assembly: GCF_027887165.1. NCBI lineage: Eukaryota > Metazoa > Chordata > Mammalia > Didelphimorphia > Didelphidae > Monodelphis > Monodelphis domestica. Next base: position 412,132,929 of record NC_077229.1, on the reverse strand, counting down.
TTTTTGCTTTGGCTTTATCAGATATCATGATTGCCACTCCTGCCTTCTTTCTGTCAGTTGAGGCCCAGAAGGTCTTACTCCATCCTTTAATTCTGACCTTTTGGGTGTCTACCCACCTCATGTGTGTTTCTTGAAGACAACATATGGTAGGGTTTTGGATTCTAATTCATTCTGCTATTTGTCTACGTTTTGTGGGTGAGTTCATCCCATTCACATTCAAACTTATGATTGTCACTTGTGGACTCCCTGGCATTTTTGATATCCTTCCCTAATTCTAACCTTTTTTCTTCAGCTCTACCTTTTAGTCCAGTGATTTACTTTAAATCAGTCCCCCTTGTCCCCTCCCTTGATATGTTTCCCCTTCTAGTCCCTCCCTTTTTGTTCTCTCCCCCTCCCCCCTCTTCTTCCCTCCCTTTTTTGTGTTCCCTCCACCCTACCCACCTTGGTTTTCCCTTCTCCCTTCCCTTGTTGGGTAAGATAGAATTCAAGATCCCAATGGATCTGGATGTTCTTCCCTCTCAGTGTTGATTTCCCTGAGAGTAAGGTTTTAAGTTAAAACTCTCTTCCTCTCCTTCTTATAGGAGTTTTCTTCCCCTCCCCTTCCTGTGTGAATCTTTGTGTGAGAAAGATTATTCTATTTGGTCTTTCTTTTCCCCCTATTTACACATTACATTTCCCCCACATGTTAATATACATAGATTGATATGAATGTAGTCCTTATAGAAGAGAGTTTGAGTAAAAGAAAAAGATAACATTTTTCACCTTTTCACTTTCCTTCATATTTACCTTTTCAGGTATTCCATGCTCTTTGTTTTTTGATATTGAACTTTCCACAGAGCTCTGGTCTTTTCTTTACAAAAACTTGGAAATCTTCTATTTTTTTGAATGCCCATACTTTCCCTTGGAAGTATATAGTCAGTTTGATGGTTAGCTGATTCTTAGTTGAAGGCCCAGCTCTCTTGCCTTTCTGAAAATCATGTTCCATGCCTTATGGTCATTCAGAGTGGAACTTGCAAGGTCTTGTGTGACCCTGATTGACATTCCTTTATATCTAAATTGTCTTTTTCTGCCTTCTTGTAAGATTTTTTTTCTTTTGCTTGAAAGCTTTGGAATTTGGCAATTCCATTCCTGGGAGTTGTCTTTTGGGGATTTAGTGTAGAGGGTGTTCTGTGAACTCTTTCAGTGGCTGTATTGCCCTCTTGTTCTAAAATCTCTGGGCAATTTTCTTTGATTATATCTTGTATTACGATGTCAAGTTTGCTGTTTATTTCTGGCTTTTCTGGTAGTCCAATTATTCTTAAATTTTCTAAGTCTATGACCTTGTCAGTGAGATATTTTATATTCTCTTCTAATATCTTCATCTTTTGGCTTTGCTTTATTAATTCTTGATTGTTGTCTTCAAGTTGCCTAATTCTGACCTTTAAAGCCTGGTTTTCCTTTTCACTTTGGTCAAACTGGTTTTGTAGATGTGTGAATTTCTTTTGCATTCTTTCCCACTTTTCCTCTCAGATGGCTTCCATCTTTTTGATCCTTTCTGATTCAGATTCTTCATGGGTTTGTGGAGAGTTTCCATTTCCTTTGGAAGGTTTCAGAGCATTTGCTTGTGTTTCCTCTTCTATCTCCTCTGTGTTTTGTATTTTTGCTCCATAAAATGTGTCCAAAGTCACCCCCTTCTTCTTGTTTTTCTTGGAATTTTGAGGCTTTTGTGCTTCTGTGGAGTTTGCCATCTCTATCTGAGTGGGGAGGGCTAGCTTTTTTTTATCTCTGTCTGGTGTTCAGAGGTTTTAGCCCTAGGCAGCTTGTCCGTTCTATTTTCTATTTCTAGGTATTTTTGCTATAGAAGTTATCCAGAGTCAAAGTCTTTTTCTTATTTATTTATTTATTGTTGTTCTGTCTTCTTGGTGTTTCTGTGTTACTGCCCTCCTCAGTTCCCTCCTGATGCTTCTCCGTTGCCTTACTTCCACGCTCTGAGCCTGGCTCAGCACTCTCCACGAGGTGTTTTAATGCCTTTGCCTGCCAGAAGACCCAGCATTCTGAGGGGGGAGGGGTCGCGGATTCACGTAGCTTTGTGGGCTCCTGATAGGATTAGCTTTCCCTGGGTTGAACTGAGTATGCCCTGAGGCAGGGACCTTCTGTGAGACTTAGATGGAAAGATCCAGCGAGGGGGTTACAGGCTCCCCCCTTCTCTCTCTGTTTCCCTGCTCTCTGTGTTGGGTTCCCCCTCATCTGAGTCAGGTTGTTTTCAGGAAGCAGCCTTCAGAATAGCTAGCTCTAAGGCTCTGAGGTTCCCTCTGCTGACAAAGAATCTTTGTCAAACAGATAGGCATGTTCCTATGGAGTGAACTCAGGCCTCAATACTTTATCATTTTGTTCAATATTTTCATCACTAATATCTCTGCTGTTTTTAGACCATAGCTTAAGTGTCATCTAGAATTCTTGGGAGTGCATTTAGGAGGACATGAACAAGTAAGAACTTACCCAAAAGTAGGTGATTTCTGTAGGGGTATGGTAGAGTTAGTTCCAAAAAGGTTAAGAGGACCAATTATACCTCAAAAATTAGCAAATGCTACAGATCACAGGCTGGCCTATTGTTTTGTTGAAAGTCTAGACTGAAGAATGTGATGAAGAAAATAAAGAAGATTAAAATACATATTTTTTCTGCATATAATTATATTTTTAGATAGAGGTTGTTGTTTAACATCTACCAGCATACTATGGTGATATGTATAGTGAGGGAATGTTAAATCGTGATACATGATGATCAATTAAAGAATTATGGGATAGTCTGAACAAGAGAAAAAAAAAACATGAGAAGAAGGGAAGTGGCAAGTGTGGGAGAACATAAAGTGGTTTTCAATTGACCATAATGCTGTCAGGTTGAAGAGATATTAGATCTGTTATTCCTGAAGACCATGGGTAGAATCTGGACCAATGAGTAGATAGTTTTGAATAGAGGGTAGATTTCATTTCATTAGAAAGAGAAACTTCATAAAAGTTAAGAGATGTTAAAAAACTAAATAGGAACTCTTCAAGAGTTACCTATAAGATTGTCACAAATATTGAAGCATTTATTCATGCCTTTGGTGATCAAACTAATCCAAATTGACTAAACAAAGGAGAAAATGAGTTAGGAATTAAAGTATGAAGAGAAGTCTCATACTCATCTTTTATGATTATTTTTTTAGTGATCACACATTTGCATTGCACAAAAGCCTAGCAAATTGCATCTCTCAGCAGTTCAATATTATTCCAAGTTCATAGATGGAGAAACCAAAGAACAGAATTGTTAAATAAACTTACACATATTCACACAATTAAGATGTCCCAACTGGAACTTAAATCTAAGTTTCTGTCCTTGATATCAGATACATTTCAAGCTAAACAATATATTATCTATATTGTTGCCTCAATTCTTCTTTTTTACTTTTGATTTGGTGGATTTGATTTTCTTTTTGCATGTCAGATATTATTTTATCAATAAATTTAAGTTTTCTTTGGTATTATGTTTGCTATTTCCTTTTATTTACTTGCTGGATACTTTTTATTTTTCACTAAAACTTGTGAATTAAGTCTTCACAATATCATTTGATGAGTGCTTTCCCTTCTGCTATAATTGTCACCAATCTAACAAAAGATTTATATTACTACCTATCTTTTCTCCTGCAATAGTGGGTGCTTTTATACTCTTTCTCCTCCAAGTTCACCTTTCAATGCATTCTTTGTTTTCATTTGCTTTAAAACCTTTACCTTCCATCTTAGAATCAATACTCTGTATTGGTTCCAAGGCAGGAGAGCAATCAGAGCTAGACAATAGAGGTTAAGTGACTTGGCCAGGGTCCCAAATTTAGGAAATGTCTGAGGCCAGATTTGAACATGGTACCTCCTGTCTCTGGGCCTGGCTCTCAAACTGCTCAGCCACCTAGCTACCCCCTGCTTTAATGAGAACACAAATCTTCATCTTAAGGTCAGAGTTCCCATGTTTCATCTCATCCTTTTCTCTTGTCATTGGAAATATTTCAAAACTGCCATAGAAATTTGACATAGCCATTCCATCTGTCTTGGAGGAAGATGGAAAATCACAAAATAAAGAGAAATAAGAGTTTCCTTGAACTGCCAGATCCACTTAAAGATGCTGCTATGGGAAACAAACTGCTCAGATGCTAGAGCTAACAGGGAGAGGAAACAGACAGGAGCAAACTTTTAGATATTCTTTGATGAATAAGTTCATTCTATTCATCCAATAATGATATCTAAAAGGGAAAAAAAAGAATATTTAAAAGCCTGAGGTGAGGGGAAGATAAATGGAAAAATGGAGGGCTTTCAATGGGAGGATGTTATAGAATCTTGTGTATATGTGTATATCTTTATTTGTATTTCTATGTTTGTGTACATGGATGTGTGTGTGCCTATGCCTTGATTCAGCATTTTCACAGAAACTACATGAAATGTGATAGCTTCAAGAACAAAAAGGTTGAGGAAAAGTAGTTTGTTTCTTTGTTTTCCTTGAAATTTGTAAAGTGAAAGTTAGGGAATGTCTCCCTATAGAGTCAGTTGAGAAAATTGTTTAATTTGAAGTCATTCTGCAAAGTTAGGAAGAAGATGCATGCTTTATCCATGAAACATGGACATTTATGAAGCATATGTGAGAAAAGATCACAGAAACCCTGACCACTCTTCTCATAAGGAATAGATAATCACTATTATCCAGTGATTACAGTTGAATCTGGGAACAGAAAGAAGATTCACAACCCTGTGCATAGTGTAGCTGTGTCTCACCATATACGCAGTGTTCAAGGTCTGATGCTACAATCTCTTGTTGATCTACTTCTCCAACCTTATTTCATTTTAGTCTATACTCTCTATACTCATCAAAATCTTCTATAAAAATTCCTGCACCTTCTCTTTGCTTATGCAATTTCCTTTTTATTTAAATCCTTCCCAAAACACACACACACACACACACACACACACACACACACACCAATACATATTTACATGTGTACACATACGGACTCTGGCAACTGAACCATTAGATAAGTTGTAAAATCTAGTTGAAATGATTTATCTTTCCTGAAACATTTTCTGATTGCTCCCCATCATTAATGTTATTTTCTCTCTCATACCTCAAGTAGCACCTTATTAGAACCTCTAAAGCAGATGAATGTAATTATTTGTTTGTGACAATTCTCTTGAACCAAAAGTTTAACTTTTATCTCCTATCCCACCTCCCACTTTTACCCTCAGCTTAGTGTATCAACATAGTAGGTACATATAAAATGTTTATTGAATAAAGATCAAATTGATTTTGCAGTTAGCTAACAAATAAGGAATGAACTTTTTAAATGATTTTTGATCAAAGATATCCAAAAATGAAGACCTGCACTCTCTCTACTGGTAAAGGGGGAGCTCTTCATTCCGTTAATACTTTCACCATTAAATTACTCCTGTTTTTCTTTTTTCAAAAAGTTAATATAATTAACAATCCAGAATTCCAAGCTTTCTGATGCCCACAGAAATAAATGAAAATCTCCAAATCTCCCAAACTACTTTGGATTCCACTGTGGGTGTCATTGGTAGCAAAACTTCCTTAATGAAAACAAATGAGGCATAGACAAAGACAATAAAAAGGACAAGAGATCCTAAAGACTGCCCTTTCCTTATACAAGTCTCTTAATAAGGCCCAGTAGGCTCAGCTGAGAGAAAGTTTTGCTTGCACAGCTTCCTATGAAAAACAAAGCCCATCCTTCTGGCCATCTCTCCTTATCCAAGGTTAGTAATTATAGGCTGTTTTAAAGGTATAACCATTTCCCTTTGTGCCACATGGTATGATAAAGCTCCCAGGTAATTGTTATTACTGCAGCTTCCTTTTCAATGTTCCTTTAAAAAATATTAAGGATATATGTATGTGTGTGCACATATGTTGTGCATGTACACCTACATTTTTGTGTCATTTAATCATATTAAAGGAAAAGCTAATAATTAAAAAAAAAAAACCAATACAAAGCTTTGAAAATCAGCAGATTGTAGAAAATTATGCTTTAATTACTGGGCATGCTCAAAGGTTCCCACCAGCAGTTGGGGCCCCAGCTGAAACAGCCTGTCTTTGTAGATCTACCCAAGCCCTCATCCCTAATGCATCTGTGACTATTTTTAGATCTCCTCTGGCAGATGGGTAATGGCATTGCAGGGAATAATTGGTGGATGCCATAATGCTTTTTCTCCCCATGAAAGGTCACTTACATTAAGGAGATAGGACTCTTGGGCCATAAAATATTTCCTTTCTCTTATCAGGACAAGTTTTTTTTTGTGTTTGTTTGTTTGTTTGTTTTTGAGGCAGAGGAGAGTCTGGTTGGACTTTTTTTCTTGATTGTGTAATAGAAAGAACATTGGGCAGTCAATTAGAGAACCTATATTTGAGTCCCACCTTAGAAGCTCTGTAACCTTAGCCTCTAAACCTCAGTTTCTCTGTCTCTATAATGGGTATCATCATATATTCACTACCTGAACTAAGTGCTTCCTAAATATTAAAGCCATATATGTATATATATATATATATATATGTGTGTGTGTGTGTGTGTGTGTGTATGTATAATTTTATTTAATTAGATGATTTAGAATATTTTTCCATGGTTAGAAGACTCATGTTCTTTACCTCCCCTCCCCCCACTCCCTTCCCGTATCTGATGCACAGTTCTACAGGGTTTAACATGTCATTGATCAAGATCTATTTCCCTATTATTGATATTTGCACTAGGGTGATCATTTAGAATCTACATCCCCAATCATATCCCCATTGACTCATGTGATCAAGCAGTTGTTTTTCTTCTGTATTTTACACCCATATATATTATTAGACTCCCTAGCTCAGAAAGTTAGTAGCCATGTTTCCTTCACCAAAATACCTTAAATTCTCTAAGCCTTGGGTTCTCTATCTGCAAAATGGAGATCTAAATACTTGCATTACCAGCAATATGTGTTATGTAAATTCCTTTTATTACTGTGATTAATCTTGATTTAATTCTTGGACTCCTTCAATTAGGCTTTAGAAGCTTCAATGTACCTGAAATCTCCTTAAGAATCAGTGTTGTTATAGGGGTCAAATCATGATAATGATGCTGAAAAAGCCCTTCCTGGAACATATAAGCTATTAAATGACATCTTCTGTAATGAGATCATAGGATTTAAAGTTAAGAAGTAAACTTAAAGATGATTGAGTCCAAATAATCCATTTTACTGATGAGAAAAATGAAGCCAATAATGGCATAGTTATTGGCCCAAGGTAACATGGAAATAGCATCCTAATAGCCCCAAAATGACTAATGAATCTATACACTTGATCTCTCCATACATAGATTCAAACTAATCTCAACCCAAACCTTTCATGAATAAAAGTCACCAAGATCTATGCTGCTTAAGAAAGCAATAATTCAACCCTTTTTTGTTTTAGGTGTCCACTGAGGAAGGCTTGAGTCTGGCCCGAGAATATACCTGTGCATTCTTTGAGACATCTGCAGCCCTGCGCTTCTACGTTGATGATGTTTTTTATGGCTTGGTGAGGGAGATCCGCAAGAAAGAATCCATGCCATTGCTGATGGGGAAAAAGTTGAAAAGAAAAGATAGTCTTTGGAGAAAGTTAAAGGGCTCTCTGAAGAAGAAACGGGAAAACATGACCTGACCCTTCAGCCTGTGACTAACCGACTACTCCTCTTTCTCTCTCTAGAGCTGATCAGTCTGACAATTGCAGAAGTAGCAATTCATTACATACCCTCTTATTCTCCACATCCCCCCTTTTAATTCAACTCTGCCTATAGGTAAAAGCAAGATCTTCATATCTGTATTTCCTGAGGTGATTCTGTTTTGTCTTTAAGATTTGGATAGATTTTGTCAATCTACCGGATATGCTGTTTATTTTTTACAATATATCACTAAATAAAATTGACATTCCAATTGCCTCATTTCCCTTCAAAGAGTCTAGCTTCATTTGGTATGCTGTCAAGTTATGGAGGAAATATTCAAAATCACAGCTAGAATGATAAAAGGCTCTTGGGATCTGCCTTTGCCTGATAAGACGGGGATTGTTTGTAGACCACGAAGCTCAGTAAATAATAAAGAACCCCGGGAAAGCATTCAGGGCTGGAGTCTCTCTCCTCATCTTTCCTGAAGCATAACAATCACTGAGCCTCCTTCTGGAGTGCTACCCCAGATGAGCTTCAGGAATGCCTTAGAGAATTATTAATAGCAGTCACTAGTGAAGGATTGAACAATGGAGAAAGTGGAATTAGCTCGGTCTTGCTTATTCCTACCTCTTCAGCAGCCCAGTTTCGTGAGAAGAGATGCTTTGTTTCTTAGGAGGACAAAGGCCAGGGACCTTCAGTGGTGGGAGCTGAATATATTCCTCCAGAAAGGAGATTTTCTTATAGAAAGAGACTGCTTGAGGCAGGTCTGGGCCTATGTGTAAATGGAACCTTTGGGTATCTAGGTATAATTTAGAGATAGCTTAAAGAATACTTGGCCCAAAGTACTTCCCTACATTAGTCTGAGCCTGTTGACTTTGAGATTTTCCACTTTTTCAAAAAGTTTGTCATTCATGTAAGTTAATTGTGAGCAGAGATGGAAGCAGTTCAATATCCTATGTCTGAGAGCACTGAAATTTAAAGGATGCTGGCAGCACTAATAGGCTTTCAGCAACATGAACACAACTGCATCTAATATCCATTTAGAAAAAGGAACAGCTAAAACCAGGAATTACCAGATAATGGGCTTCCAACCTTGACTGTAACCATCTCAGCCCCCAAGTAAAATCACTATCCCCATTGTAGTCCCCAGCAGAAGTAGCTTCCTGAAGGTGGTTTTCTAAACACTCAGTCTCCTCCTCCATAGAGAGGAGTCCTAAAGCTTTTCCTCTTCTTCATTGATTTTATCTTTGAAATTTTTTTGAGCATGCCCTATATGCCTTCAGTGCAAAATTTGCTAGTTATGCTTGTTATATGCTAGTTATAGCCTCTTTAAAAAATTATAAAGACTTGGAACAATAAGCATTATTACTCTATATTTATATCTCAAAAGGCATTAATTTATTCAGACTATTTTCCTCTAAAACCCATAATTAGTTGTGAATTTTTAGAACCTGAGAGGATGGGAAAGATAATAATAGGACAATTTTTCACTTCATCAGGAGGTAAGTTCAAATAATAAAATGCAGCAAGGGATTTTGCAAAGACAATGATGAGTAGGACATGTCCTAGGTTCTTTGGGGAACATGAAAGAGGATAGATGTGGGATAAAGATGCAAAAAGAGAGGGGAGAGCAACAAAGAAAAAGTTTTCTGGCTTTCCAGTTTCATAAGGACTACTACAATCAGAAGTCTTTTCTGAAGACATGAAGAACTCTATTGGTCAATGCAACTGGTCATTGGAAGGAGATGCAAAAACACTGACAATAAATTACTGGCCCCAGGAAACCCAGAGTAAATTAGTGATGACAAAAAAGTACACACACACACACACACACACACACACACACATATATATATGAGCATTTTTCATTAGATTGTGTATATACATACATATAATTTACATTTCATTTATATATGTATTTTACACATTCAGAAAGTTTTGAATAACTCAAGTTGACCTATAATCATTCATGTTTCCTTAGGATATTTAGTGGACCGGGGCTAGTTTCCACATTGGCACAGCCAACAGAGGAATTTTGGTTATTCATAGGATTATGGGTTCTCATATCATCGGATTATGGGAATCAAGAGATTACATTATATATTACTTAAGTAATATAATTTCATGAAGTAATGAAAACATTTTTAAAAATATCTTTCTCGCACTTGGTGACTTCCTCTCCTAATTGGCCTTTAATCAATCCCCAACATTAGATTCTTGGCTGAAGATAAATAGAAGTCTTAAGTAAGCTGTTCCTAGTTTTCCTGGATTGGTTGGGATTATAATACATCAACATTCAAAACTAATTGATGAGGAAGAAGGAGAAGAAGAAGAAGAAGAAGAAGAAGAAGAAGAAGAAGAAGAAGAAGAAGAAGAAGAAGAAGAAGAAGAAGAAGAAGAAGAAGAAGAAGAAGAAGATGATGATGATGATGAGAAAGAAAGAAAGAAGAAAGAAAGAAAGAAAGAAAGAAAGAAGAAAGAAAGAAAGAAAGAAAGAAAGAAAGAAAGAAAGAAAGAAAGAAAGAAAGAAAGAAAGAAAGAAAGAAAGAAAGAAAGAAAGAAAGAAAGAAAGAAAGAAAGAAAGAAAGAAAGAAAGAAAGAAAGAAAGAAAGAAAGGAAGGAAGGAAGGAAGGAAGAAAGGAAGGAAGGAAGGAAGGAAGGAAGGAAGGAAGAAAGGAAGGAAGGAAGGAAGGAAGGAAGGAAGGAAGGAAGGAAGGAAGGAAGAAAGGAAGGAAGAAAGGAGGGAAGAAAGAAAGAAAACAGGAAAAATCATGGAAGAGGAGTTAGAGATGAAAACTGGGATGGACAGAATCACAACCAAAATCACAATTACAAAACCTTGTAAACAAAAGAATACAAATGACATTTTAAATTTCTACAATACCTTTTAATTTTCAAGTAATTTGAAACCATTCATTGATCACCAAATTCCTACATTTGTTGTCTCTATCTCTTTGAATATAATCTTTGATGGCAGACATATCTTGTTTTATATTTGTATCTCTATTACTTAGCACATTTAATTATACTCTGGTGCATAATAAGCAAGTAATAAGTGTTTTTTTTTAATTCAGTCAATCAAAAACAAATAAACAAGAAAATAAACTATGACTTCTCCAAGGTCACTCAAAGAGCTAGTAATTGACCTGAGTCTCTGAGATTTCCACTCCATTAGTTTACCCAGTAGTCTAAATATCTTCTTTATGAGAGGCAGAGTCAAGATGGCAGCATAGAGGCATCAAAATTTAAGACCTCTGAAAACCCTTTCTCACCAATTTAAAACCAAATGCCCCTAGGGGACTGAAAACCCATGTAACAACAGGACAGGAGCCCTCCTTCTGGACTCAACTTAAAAGGTATGACCCCCAAAATCCTGAATTTTAGAACACTCAGGATTAAGGGGAAGGAAGAAGGAAGGTCTTAGGACCCCCCCCCCAGTACTGAGCCTCTAGAATTGGCTGGAATCTTTGGGAGGGCAAGGGCACTATTCTAGAGGGAGTACCTTGTAGGCAAAGCTGTGACAGGCTCAGGGCTTTGAACACATGCGGCAGGGAGGCAACCAGAGAAGAACCTCAAAGAAGACAGCCCAATTGCAGCTGAGACACTCCATATTGCCCCCACTCTCCCAGCTTCTCCCCACCCCCACTTCCTGAGGTTTTGGCCTCAGGGCACATTAGGTCTGCAAGTTCAACTCAGCTGGATTTAATCTCATCAAGCCTTATAAGGACCAAGAAGCTCAAGCTCCAACAACACCCCTCCCCTACAGAATGCTCTGAGTGCCCTGCTAAGCTCCAAGGGTGAAGGTTGAAGGAAAAGCCCAAACTCAAAAATCCAGCACACAATGAGAGGAGCAAGACTACAGGAAACTACAGGGGGAAAAGAAGGGACAAATATGAACAAACAACTGAAAAAGAAAAAAAAATTACAATCAACAGCTTCTATAAAAGCAATGAACAAAGAGCAACTATAAAAGAAGAGGAACAAGGAACACCAAGCAAAAACACAGAAATTTCAGCGAATTGGATACAGACTTTAGAAGAACTCAAAATACAATTCAAAACAATTAAGAGAGGCTGAAGACAACTGGGAAAAGAACTTTAAAAGTAAGATAAGTCATTTGGAAACAGAGACACTTGAATTAAAATGAGAAAATAGTGTCTTGAAAGCCAAAATTAATCTTCTTGAAAAATGAGGCAAAGGAGAAAAAAGATGAGGCAAAGACAATGAAATATTAGGGAAAGGAGAGGAAAGATGAGGCAAAGAAAATGAGAGATGACCTCCAAAGAAAATCAGACCAGAGGGAGAAGGATGACCAAAAAGCCAGGGATGAAATTCAGTCTTTAAAAAACAATACAACATTTAGAAGCAAGTGACTTCACAAGGCAGCAGGAAACTATAAAATAAAGTCAAAAGAATGAAAATAATTGAGAAAAATATGAAACACCTCATACACAAAAGAGATGATTTAGAAAATTGTTCCAGGAGAGACAACTTAAGAATCATTGGTCTACCAAAAGAACATGACAAATGAAAAGGCCTGGACATCATCCTACAGGAAATTATCCAAGAAAACTGGCCCAATATTCTAGGACAATAGGTAAAAGAGGAGATTGAAAGGATCCACAGATTGCCTCCTGTACTTAATCTCCAACTGACAACACCCAGGGATGTTATAGACAAATTCATGAAAAAACAGACCAATGAAAAAAAAATATTACAAGGTGGAAGAAGAGCTCATTCAGATACCATGAACTACAGTGTGGATAACACAGGAACTGGCTGCCTCTACACTGAAGCCATGGAATATGATATTCCAGAAAGAAAGGGAACTAGGTTGACAAACAAGAATCAATTACCCAGCAAAAAGTACTATATTCTTACAGGGGGAAATATGGTCATTAAATAAAATAGAAGAATTCCAAGAATTCATGAAGAAAAGGCCAGACCTGAAGAGATGTCCAAACACAAAACTCAAGAGAATCATTAAAACATAATTAAGAAAGGGAAAAAAAACAAAAACAAAAAACAAAAGACAAACACTTTTTTAAGGGACCCAATAAGTTAAAATGATATGTATCCCTACAGGAAAAGAACCCTTAAAATTGTTATTATCACCTGGGTAGCTAGAAGAATTATACTTAGAGGGAACAGGGACAAATTGCATTGGATGAAATGCCAAGACACAAATATGTATATAGATATATGTATGCATAAATATATATACATATATATATATATACCTTAAATAGATACTATATAATTTTCATATATACAGATGAAACTAGAGTTTTAAAAAAGTGCTTAATACTAAAAGAAATGGGAAGAGAAACAAAATGTGGTAAATTTATATATCACAAAGAAGCACATGGTAGGAGGGGTGGAGAACATCAATACACTGGAAGGGTAAAGAGGTTGGAGATAGAAAATACTCAATTCTTATGTGCATTGAAATTGACTGAAAGAGGGAAGAACAATCAAATACATTGGGACAGGGAATTGATTTGCACCCTATAGAGAAGTAGAAGGGTAACAAACAGACTGGTGGGAAGGGAAGAAATACAAGGGAGGGTGAGGGTTGGGGGTCATTTTAAAAGACTGTAAAGAAAATAAGGGGTAATAAGAAGGGAGAAGTAGAAAGGGAAGTAAAATAAGGGTGGGAACTAAGGGGACTGATTACAAACAAAACACTGGTGTAGAAGGAAATAGTGAAAGAAGAAAGGGTAGATCTAGGAGTGGAAATAAAATGCTGGGAAATATACAGCTGGTAATCATAATTCTGAATGTGAATGGAATGAACTCACCCATAAAATGCAAGTCAATAATAGAGTATATTAGAAACCAAAATATCTACAAGAAACACACATGAGGAAGGTAGACATAAATTGGGTAAAATTAAGAGGATGGAGCCAAATCTATTGGGTATCAATGGAGAAAAGTAAGGCCGGAGTCACCATCTTGATATCTGACAAGCCAAAGTAAAAACAGATTTAGTCAAAAGAGATAGGGAAGGTAATTACATCCTGATAAAAAGGAGTATAGATAATTAGGAAATATCAGTACTCAACAAGCATGCACAAAATGTCATAGCATCCAAATTTCTAAAGGAAAAACTAGTGGAACTCAAGCATGAAATAGATAGAAAAAACTATACTAATGGGAGACCTGAACCTTCCCCTATCAGAATTAGATAAATCAACCAAAAAAAAATGAGAAAGAGGTAAGAGAAGTGAATGAATTGTTAGAAAAATTAGAGTTAGTAGATATGTGGAGAAAAATAAATAGGGACAAAAAGGAATACACCTTCTTTTCAGCAGGACATAGTACACAAAATTCACAAAAATTGACCATGTATTAGGGCATAAAAGCATTTCAAACAATTGCAAAAGAGAAGGAATAATAAATTGCAACCTTCTCAGATCACAATGTAATAAAAATAATAATTAGTAAAGGTACATAGAGAGGCAAGTCAAAAATTAATTGGAAATTAAACAACATGATTCTCCAAAATTGGTTAAAGACCAAATCATAGAAACAATTAATAATTTCATTGATGAATATGACAATGATGAAACATCCTTTCAAAACCTATGGGATGCAGCCAAAGAAGTACTCAGGGGGAAATTTACATTCTTAAGTTCATATATCAACAAATTATGGAGGGCTGAGGTCAACGAATTGGGCATGCAAATTAACAAACTAGAAAGTGAACAAATTAAATATCCTCAGATGAAAACTAAATTATAGATCCTAAAAATCAAAGGAGAAATTAATAAAGCTGAAAGTTAAAGTACTATTGATTGAATGAATAAGACAAGAAGCTGGTACTTTGAAAAAAAAAATAGCCAAAGTACTGATCAGTATAATTAAAAAAAGGAAAGAAGCAAACCGAATTGACAGTATCCAAGATGAAAAGGGAGAACTCACCACTAATGAAGAGGAAATTAACGCAAACATTAAAAACTATTATACCCAATTATATGGCAACAAATATGGCAATCTATGTGATATGGATGAATACTTACAAAAATATAAATTGCCTAGACTAACAGAGGAAGAAATAGATTACCTAAACAACCCCATATCAGAAAAAGAAATTGAACAAGACATCAAAGAACTCCCTAAGAAAAAATCCCCAGGTCCAGATGGATTCACAAATGAATTCTATCAAACATTCAAAGAACAAAAAATCCCAATATTATACAAACTATTTGACAGAATAAGCCAAGACGGAGTTCTACCAAATTCATTTATGACACAAATATGGTACTAATCTCCCAGAGTCAGGCAGGTCAAAAATAGAGTAAGAAAACTATAGACGAATCTCCCTATTGAACATAGATGCAAAAATCTTTAAATAGAATACTAGTAAAAAGATGCCAGCAAGTGATAACAAGGTTTATTCATTATGAACAGGTAGGATTCACACCAGGAATGCAAGGATGGTTCAAAGTTAGGAAAACCATCCACATAATTGACCATATCAACAAGCAAACTAACATAAATCTCATGATTATCTCAATAGATGCAGAAAAAAAGCCTTTGATAAAATAAAGCATTCATTCCTAATGAAAACACTATAATGTTTAAGAATAGAAGGGCCTTTCCTAAGTATATTAAACAGTATGTATCTAAAACAATCTCCCAACATTATCTGCAATGCGGATAAATTAGAAGCCTTCAAAATAAGATCAGGAATGAAACAAGGATGCCCATTATCACCTCTATTATTTAACATTATACTAGAAACACTAGCAGTAGCAATTAGAGAAGAAAAAGAAATTGAAGACCAAGCTATTATTTTTTGTAGATGATATGATGGTCTACTTAAAGAATCCTAGAGAATTAACTAAAAAGCTAGTAGAAATAACCAACAACTTTAGCAAAGTTGCAGGATACAAAAATAAACCTACATGAATCAACATTTCTATATATTTCCAACACATTTCAGCAGCAAGAATTAGAAAGAGACATTCTATTTTAAATCACCCTAGACAACATAAAATACTTAGGAATCTATCTGCCAAGACAAACACAGGAACTATATCAACACAACTACAAAACACTCTCCATACAATTAAAATAAGAACTAAACAATTGGAAAAACATCAATTGTTCATGGGCAGGATGAACTAGTATAATAATTACAAACCTACACAAATTAATTTACTTATTTAGTGCCATACACATTGAACTAACAGAAATCTTTTTTACTGAATTAGAAAGAAACCATAGCAAAGTTCATTTGGAAGAACAAAAAATCAAGAATATCTAGGGAAATTATGAAAAAAATTTCTAAGGAAGGTGGCCTTGAAGTAACAGATCTCAAACTATACTATAAAGAAGTGGTCACCAAAACAATATGGTACTGGCTAAGAGAGGGAGTGGAAAATCAATGGAATAGACTAGGGTTAAGTGACCTCTGCAAGACAGTCTATAATAAGCCCAAATATCCCAGCTTTGGGGACCAAAATCCACTATCTGATTTTAAAAAATACTGCTGGGAAAATTGGAAGACAGTATGGGAGAGATTAGGTTTGGATCAGCATCTCACACACTTCACCAAGATAAATTCAGAATGTGTAAATGACTTGAATATCAAGAAGGAAACTATAAGTAAATTAGGTGAACACAGAATAGTATACTTGTCAGATCTTTGTGTAAGGAAAGATTTTAAGACCAAAAAAGATTTAGAAAAAAATCACAAAATGTAAAATAAATAATTTTGATTACATTACATTAAAAAGTTTTTGTACAAACAAAGCCAATGCAACCATAATTAGAAGGAAAGCAACAAACTGGGAAAAAATCTTCATAACAAACACCTCTGACAAAGGTCTAATTACTCAAATTTATAATTAGTTAAACCAGTTGTACAAAAACTCAAGCATTCCCCAATTGATAAATGGGAAAGAGACATGAATAGGCAATTTTCAGATAAAGAAATCAAAACTATTAATAAGCACATGAAAAAGTGTTCTAAATCTCTTATAATCAGAGAGATGCAAATCAAACCAACTCTGAGGTATCACCTCACACCTAGCAGATTGGCTAACATGACAACAATGGAAAGTAATGAATGCTAGAGGGGATATGGCAAAGTGAGGGCATTAATGCATTGCTGGTGGAGTTGTGAACTAATCCAACCATTCTGGAAAGGAATTTGGAACTATGCCCAAAGGGTGCTCAAAGACTTTCTGCCCTTTGATCCAGCCATAGCACTGCTGGGTTTGTAACCCAAAGAGATAATGAGGAAAAATACATGCATAAGAATATTCATAGCTGCGCTCTTTGTGGTGGCAAACAATTGGAAAATGAGGGGATGCCCTTCAATTGGGGAGTGGCTGAACAAATTGTGGTATCTGTTGGTGATGGAATACTGTTGTGCTCAAAGGAATAATAAAGTGGACGAATTCCATGTGAACTGGAATGACCTCCAGGAAGTGATGCAGATTAAAAGGAGCAGAACCAGGAGAACATTATACACAAGACTGATACACTGTGGTACAATTGAATATAACAGACTTCTCCATTAGTGGTAATGCAGTGATCCTGAACAATCTGGAATGAATCTATGAGAAAGAATGCTATCCAAATTCAGAGGAAAAACTGTGCGAGTAGAAACAGAGAAGAAAAACAACTTCTTGATTACATGGGTTGAGGGGATATGATTGGGGGATGTAGACTCTGGGCGAACATCCTAATGCAAACATCAGCAACATGGAAATAGGTTCTGATCAAGGACACATGTAATACCCAGTGAAATTGTGCTTTGGCTATGGGAAGGGTGGGGCAGGGGAGTGAGGGAAAGAATATGATTCTTGTAACAAAGGAATAATGTTCAAAATTGACTAAATAAAATTTTCAAAAATATAAATAAATTTCCTCTTTATAATATGTGATAAAAGTGAAAAGACAAATATTTGGAGAATGGGATTAAAAGTTACCTCAAAGAAGGAGATTAAATAAAGCAATTATTTCATTTTGCAGAATGCCTAATGTGCCTCCAAGGTGTCAGCTATAAGTCACTCTGCTAATAATCTGTGTTAAAGTAATGGCATCATCAAACCTTTTTCAGATGTGTAATTAAAACCAGGTTATAAATAAAATAGAAAATATTGCTCCTCACAAGAATCCATAGTTTCTCTTTAAAATACATAACATATGAGGTTTGATTAACCATGGTTGTGATGATTGCAAACCAAAAGCAATACTGCAATTAGTCATTCTCTTCTGGGTTGACTGTTAGACAAAGTGTGTAAAACTTCAAATTAGTCAGAATTTGTCAAAGGCACAGTATAACATTTATAGTTTATGAATGGTCCTAAACTAAAAACATTTAATCTGTTTATATGCAGAAGAGAGAGAAACAGCAGAAATAACTTTCAGGCCTGAAAATAGCGATAGATAATTGGTTTCATATTAAAAGATTTGAATTAAAGTCTTATTTTGTTCCTCATTATTTCATGACAGCCAACTCAAGGACTCTCATTAGTCATATCTATTTATGGAATATAATAGCCCATGTTCTAATTACTTGACAAAATCACTTTGAAGTTCAAATGAGATCAAGTGCTAAGTGATTTGTTATTATTACTTAGGATCACTGCATGAAATAATGGATTATAAATTTGGGAGATCTGGTGGCAGAGACAAGATGGTAGAAGAGAGGAAGCAGTCTGCCAAACATTCCAATATTCCCCTTTAACAACTTTAACATAATGCCTTAAATGAAATTATGGAGTGGCTGAACCAACAAAAGGTCAGGGCAAAACTTTCTTCCAGTCAATACAACCTAGGAATTTGGGAAGAGATCTGTGACATAAGGTTGAAGCCTGACCCTAAGCCCACATGGTTTATCAGTGGTAGGCTTCGATGTTGGTAACAAAAACAGTAGCAGCTTTGGGATCTCTCAAGTGAGAGAGAACAAGGGAACATAGAAATTGGTCATAGATTACAGGGTACCATATTCTAGCACTGGACATTAGACCAGTCACTGTTGGCAATTCTACCTGGGTAATAGTTCAAGGGTAGAAGGGAGCACTTTGGGATAAGAGAGAGAGGGAGCCCTGAGGAGCAGTATATCTTATTTTTCATAAGGAATCAGATACCCTGAGGAAGGGAATTGTTTCTGTTCTTAACGGAGCATGGGCCTTGAGGATAAATATCAAATACAATTCCAAGAGATTAGGGATTTTTTAATCATATTTACTAATGACTGAAGTATCTCTTTGTTCTAAAATAATTTCTTTAGTATATTGATCTGAAAAAATTAAATAAAATTGCAAGATTTCTATCCAAATCTGTACTATATCACTAGCAAGCTGTGTCAGTTTGAATAGACAACTGTACCTCTCTTTACATCATTTTTTTCAAGAACAAAATGAGGTTTATTTTTCTTCCCACAATAGTTTTCTAAGAAGCAAACGTTGGAGCCCACTTTTTCTTCTCTTCAGTAATGGAGATGATCAATGGTAGGATAAACCAAAATGGTAGATAATTGCGAAACCACTTGTTTTTTATTTTGGAAGACATTAAATATTTTATTATATAGCACATTTAACCACTTCATTAGGTTTTGCACAGATGTATAATATGTTAAAAATATATTTTCAGGATACACAGCAGCTGTTGTGGCTCAGAAGCAGATTAGGAAAGAAAGGTTAAGAGTATAGTCATTGGAGGCAAGAAATCAAGTTGAAATTGAAAATGCCCTGAGTATATAATACATTAATGTTATTTAACTCAAAGGTAATTTAAAATTATTTTTAAAGGTTTCTGTAATTCTACAATCATAAGGAAAGAGTAATATATCCTATTTACCAAAAAAAAAAGTCTTTGAAACTAGAGGCTTAATTAGCTTGATCATCTGGTCAGAGGAAATCCTTCACAGTCAAAATACCTTAAGGGAAACAAAGGAGGAAGAAGGCTGATATCTTGATGAACCAGAGTTGGTCAGGAAAGAATTAACATCAAGAAAATCAGTGGCTGAGATAAATGTAAATACATTTGATTAGTAGAGGGAGAGAGGACTAGCACTGATATTATAAGAGAATAAAGTTAAGTTTAAATCCTTTGACCCCAAATCCAGATCCTATTCCATTCTCCCATTGTTTCCTATTGCTTTAATGTTAATGCTTTCCCTCTGTACATAATTTTCATTCTATCCTATATGTGACTTTTTTCCATACAAAATCGTTTGTATGTTTTCTCCTCCCCTAGACTGTGAGCCCTTAAAAGCATGAACTGTCTTTTGCCTTTATTATATACCCAATGCTTCGTGTAGGTACTAAAGAAACATTTACTCACCAAACAACAAATAACCTCCTGACTTAAATGAACTTATTCTCTGAGTGTTTGGCTTCTTTTAAGCCACCTTTGGCTTGCCACTCACTGATGGAACTGAATTGATAGATACATTCTAGGGCCAGTTGAAACAAGATTTCTTTTCTGTTTTATAACCAGGAATCAAACCATTTCTCTCCCTTTAGAGTGACACGTTGCAATCTCAAGCCTAGACTCAAACCCTAAGGGAGAAACTACAGACTATTAAAATATTGGGAAAATACATATTAAAAACTAAAGTAGCACTACACATCTATCAGTAAGTGGGCAGGAAGAATAAACTACAAAGAAGTTTTTTCCCTTTTCTCCTATATCTTTCTTTCCTCCACCTTCTCACTGCAGGAACTCCTGTAAATATAGTTTGACATGTATGTCCTTTCTCAAGAAATGTGGAAAAGCAGATTCAAGGTTACCTAACTTGCCAGTTTTCTTTGTTACAAATAAGGAAAGAGGACATTAGGTTACACTTTGTCCCCCAAATTCTAAATTGAGAACCTATTCTTAAATGTTTTTAAAGAAAAGTTCAATATGTGATTAGAGGGGAGGAGACAATCAGGTGTGAGTCATGCTCATCATGAATCACAAGTCCACATTTAAACTGCTGTGTCTTTTAATGAATAAAAGATATAAAATAGAATAGCAGCAATGAGTTTTCTAAAAAAGTAAATATATTGATTAGGACTACATTAGTCCCAAGTGCTATAAAGTAGCCCACAGGATATAATGCAATGAGGGATAAACATTTGGATCCTTTAAAAACCTTTTAAAAAAGCTTCCATGAAAAGAAGGAGGGTATAACTGGGCTGCTATTGGTGCTATGCTTCTTAAGAATTGTGTGTGTGTGTGTGTGTGTGTGTGTGTGTGTGTGTGTGTGTGTGTTGATGTTTGTGTGATAGTTAAGATATTTATTGCTGACATTGGTACTAGCCAAATTCTCTTTGAAAAGTTCTGCCTTCTGTACATCCCAGCTCTAGGTTCCCTTCATCTACAGAGTCTTTCATAACCACTTCAGTCAACATTTGTCCATCATCTACATTTATCCACTGTTGTGATCTTATTCTCTAATAATTGTAGTTGGAGCTACCAAATTTATTGCTTAATCATACTCTCCCTTATACACTCCTCTGATTTTTTAAACATTTAAATTTTAAGTTCCCTTTTATCATGTCAATTCTTTTTTACATATCCCACATTAACTAATTTATCCTGGGCATAGAATACATGCTTAATTAATAACTTTCTTTACCCTTTCCTTCTGTTTTAGTATCAATTCCAAGACAGAAGTGCAGCAAAAACTAGACAATTTAGGTTTAAGTGAGTTGCACAGGATCATACAGATAGAAAGTATTTGAGACCAAATTTGAAATCAGGTTCTTCTTACTCCAGACCTGGCACTTTATTCACTGCTTTCTAGCTGTCTCTAACCAATAATTTTTGATCCATACAAATTCATACTTGACATGTCCTGCCAGAAGAATATGTTTTATTGATTCATTTACACTCTTTAATGGTGTGCATTTGTGACCATATGAATCTAGGTTGAATGAATAGTGATAGTGACTTTTTTATTTTTTATTTTTTTAATCAAAAAAATTTTTTATATTTTTAGAGGTTTATTAAAGGTTGAGAATTTAAGAAAAATACAAGTAAGAAAGGCACGTGCCAGGTGAGCCAAGAGGCCCAATTCAATTTCACTCACATCATGAGATGCATTTGCTTGCAAGTGGAAACAGGAAATAAAAGAGCCAAAACCCTTTCCAATCAGGTTAAATACCCCATCTCAATCTCGGCCCAGCTGAGAATTCTGTGAGATTATAAAGCATTCTTGGGAAGTGGAGCAAGGACTTCTTGGGATTGAAGTCCTGGATTCAAGTCTTCATTTTTACATCACCATTTGATCCTCTGGGAAGAAGGACTTCCCCAAAGGATCATAAAAACATAATCAATTTAAAGATTACAATAATTTGAGGATAAGAGAAAAAAAAGAACAAAACCAATAATTGCTGGACGCTTTGACAAAAAAGCCAGTTAGGGGGCAGTCCCCTTTGGCATGAAAGTATACATACGAATAAATGTTCAATCAACCACACCCAAAGTTCAATTTGGATTTCTTTTTTGTGCAGTTTGTGATCTGGAGGCATATTCATGGTGTCTTCTCCAACAGTTCAGTTTCTGGATTCAGGGAAATAGCATCTTTCTTTACCTAAAATTCTTCTCAAAAGGAATTTAAACTTTACAATTTAAATAATGATATTATTTACATTCCCCTGTTAAGAGGGTGATTGAAAAATACAGAATCACTTAGGGATGCATGCCTGAGGTATGAGGTATATGAAACAATTGGCAAGAGAAATTAAAAGGATAGATATCAGAAAAATCCAAAAGAAAAGAAAAAATTTCTGGATAAAATATAGACTATCAAAGTCTTATATATAAAAATTCTAAGTAAAAGAAAAATAAATCTATAACAGGTCCTTGAATCAGGGCCCAATCAAAATGCATTTACCCAGTCAGTAGCCAGGACTACAGAAAGGTACCACACTATGAAAGACAGAAAAGGGATCAGATTACAGGAGCCAAGGTTGAGATTCTTGGTAGAATGTGGAACAAGGAAGACCTGCTTTTAACACATGTTAAACAGCCACAACCTTGAACCCCAAACACGTTCAAGTCCTCTTTGTCTAGGCTCAAAATTACATCAATCCCACCAGGATTGGTTGGTTTCTTTGACCTTGTGCTCGATTGGCACTATGCAATGGCTCTTTTGTGTATATCTTGTCCTGGAATAAGACGGAATCATTAAGCAAAGTCCCATAATTTTTTTTATCAATTAGTGGCATCATTTTTACAGTCTCTAGCTTTTGGGGCATGCATTGACAAATGTATTTTAAACTTATAGTACTGAAAAATCAAAAAGTTAAAGAAAATCTTAATGCTGGTGACATGTGCTTGAAATATAAAAAAGGAGAGAAAAATAAACAAATAGTATATTGCACATGCAAGAAAAATATAATAATAAAAGAGCTTTAAAAATAAAAATGTAGCTTATAATTATTGACACTCTGTGTCAGCTAAGGAAATATAGAATACAAGGCTTTCTCACCAAAAATGAGATCCATTTCCTCTTTATGTCTGGCCATGATCCACTGTAAGTATGAGCAAATGAATTGAACAAGGTAACATTTTTATTGTTAAAGAACAGTAGTACAAATATGTAGTTATCAAAATCCCCCAAATTCTCAATAGCCCAATTAATTAAAATAGCAAACAAACACACTATCATATTTCACATAAGTTGCTGTATGACATTTAAAGAACCTATGAACTGATGGATATTTTTCACAATTTTTACAAATGTAGCAATTTTTCAACCTTGGTAATAAACATATTTTTTAAAAATAAAGTAAAACTCATCTTGGGTTAAGAATATAATCAAGAAATCTATATATCATTCTGGTGGAAATAAAGTAGTGAGTTGAAGAGTGTAAATGAGGGGTGCTCCTTTTTTTGGAGGCTTTTTAGGGGCACAAATGCCCTGAGATTAACTGCCCCAACTGCCATTCACATATTTAGAAATGAGGGAAGGTTAGGGGTTATAAAATGTATTTCACTTTAGCTACTAGAATGGGCCTTACCTCATGGTAGGGGCAGGCAAAAATGACCAGAGATTGTAAAAAAAAAATTCCAAGAATCATGTTTAAAAAACCCTTAAAAATCAATTGAGGTATTTAGCACATTAAATTTTCCAAAGGTAGTTATACAATTATAGCCAGTTCTGATGGAGTCTATCCATCCTCTATGTGACAATTTACAAAGTCAAAAATAGAAAGGCTGTTTTTTTCATATATGGGCTTAATTACAATGGTATTTGTTCAATATAGTTATAGGGGAAAAACAACAGAATATAACAGTAGTCAAAACTCAGTACATTAAAATGAACAGTATAACAGAATAATATTGAATGCAGTAATACATGAACTTAAAATCACAAAGTTAAACCTCAAACAAAGCAAACTGTAAAATGCAATAGAATACAGAGATTTTTTATAAACCATTGGAGTTTGAAATGCCTTAAAATATATAACCTCCAGTCTTTAAAGTTCCTTGGGTTATTATCCATTTAGCTGTCTATTATCCAAAGGCAAATTGATAAGGGGTAAGCAATGAGATCCAAGCAATCTGCTCAGGGCGACATGGCCATGAAGTGTCTCAGGTCAGACTTTAACTGAGAACCCCCCCATCTCTAGGCCTGGCTCTCAGTTCACTGAGCCTCAGAGTTTTTTCCCCAGAGTTAGCTAAATGGTTTTAGGGAGCTGAATCTCCTCCCTGACAAGCAGGTGAAGTCAATAAAAGGATCAATGCAATTAAAAGATATCTTTGTAAAATAGCCATGCTTTTAAGTTCCTGTTCGTAAGTCTCTTCTCTCCCTTTCCTCTCTCTCCTCCTATATGATCCGCCCACATGGTCAATATCCCTGTCCACATGGAGGCTTAGCCTAAGGGAAAATTACCCCCTTTGTTACCAACTGGTAGAAATGAGTCCTCCAAGGATTTGGGTTGAACAGGGATGGGGTGAGCGAGAGAGAACACCGGGGTGGGCAGGTGAGCTGCAATCTGGGTCAAACAGAAAACCAGTCTGGAGTGGATGGCTGCAGGCAGGCAGGGAGAAGTGGCCAAGCCGGGTGGGGTGAGCTATCTAATGGCTAGAACAAGCAGCAGCTTTGCGATGGTAAAAAAAAAAAAAAGCTTGACCAGAGAAATGTGGCTTAAAAAAAATTCTAGGCTAAAAAATTTGAGAAGTTCTCATCTAATCTAGTGGTCACCATAACTGTTATAATTAAAATTTAGGGGAACCTGAGGCAGGGTAGAAATTAGTTCTCTCTGCAAGGAGTATGATATTTTTAGAGGTTTATTAAAGGTTGAGAATTTAAGAAAAATACAAGCAAGAAAGGCACGTGCCAGGTGGGCCAAGAGGCCCGATTCAATTTCACTCATATCATGAGATGCATCTGCTTGCAAGCAGAAACAGGAAAGAAAAGCAGATAGTGACTTTAAAAGCAACATAAATGTGATCACCATGATCACCACCACCACCAGAATAACAAGAATAGTAAAACATACAACACAAAAATTAAAATACCCAACCATATCCTTAGCCCAAGCCTAAATGAAATTACAAATAGTCATTATTAATGTAATTCATTTCAATAAACATCTATTAAATGTCTATTATGAGATAGGTGTTGTGTTAGACAGTGGATACATAGAAGGAAAAGAGAAGGAAAATCATGTAGGAAGCGTGATCCCAGAATGTGACCTTCTATCTCAAGAAAGATATTCCTGTACATCACTAGACACAAAGGTTGCCTTGTGAATAATGCTAAGCTCAAGACCTCGAAGATCCAAGCTTCTATCCAAGAAAAAGGAAATTTCTAGGCAATGTGACACTTGGAAAATAATTACTCATGTGTCCCCTGTAGCTGGTAGAGTAGGAGAAAGGGATCAAAGAAGGAATGGAGAAACAAAGGAACTTAACTTTGCTCTCTTGTATGAGAATGACTTATATAGACATTATGAGTCTTATTAGTAGGGGATTTCCTTTCTAGTAGTACGAATTTTTTTTCTTTCCATGTAGAAACTACATAATAGGGTGCCATGATGAGTCTCACAGAGCCAATGGAAAGGCACATGTAGATTCCTATGGGAAAGTGAAATTCACAGGAGAGGGAGGAATATCATGTTGACTCTTAATGATTATAATTTCTGGTTCTTTTCTTTTTTCTACATTAGTTCATAGGCTCCTATGAGTCCTTTGATTGTTTCAGCTTTCTTTGAGTTTAAATAAAGGCTATTTTTCAACCTTGAAATCTTTTGTGGGAGGTAAGAAAGAATAGTTTGTTTGTTTTTTTTTTAAATCTATGGAAACCTAGTTGAATGCTATATTCAGATACTACCAAGATAGTATGACAAAACAGAAAGTGTTCTTTATTTATAGTTGGAAGAACTAGATCTAAATGTTGTATTTGCTACTTAATATCTATGTAACTTTTATCAAATTACCTAAAAGTATAATGGACAACTGAGGAAGATATGTTCTGATTGAAAGTCTTAAGTTACTTTCCTCTCTTCACCCAACTTTCTTATTCCCCTTCTACTTCCCTATAGGGTAAGGTAGGATTCTATACCCCAATGAATTTGGCTGTTCTTCCCTCTTGAACCAATTCCAATGACAGTAAGGTTTAAATATTACCTGTTACCACACTCATCCTCCCCTTCTTATAGTAGTATTCTATACCTCCATGGATCTCTTTATGTGATATAAATTACCTCATTTTAATTCTACCTTCCCTTTTTTCTTAGTATAACACCCTTCTTATTTTTAATCCTAGTTTGTTTGTTGTTTATATATTATCCTAAGCATGTTAATAACACACCCACTGTTTATGTATACTTCTAACTACTATGATAATGTTAATGTTTTAAGAGTTACATATATCATCTTTCCATATAGAAATATAAACAATTCAACCTTGTTGAAACCCTTATTTTTTTTTCTCTTTTTATTTACCTTTTTATGGTTCTCTTGACTTTTGTATTTGGACATCAAATTTTCTGTTTAAGTCTGGTCTTTTCTTCAGGAATGCTTGGAAATCTTCTATTTTACGAAATGATCAGATTTTCCCCTGAAAGTATATAGTCAGTTTTGATGGGTAAGTGAATTTTTGTTGTAAACCCAGTTTTCTTGCTTTGTAGAATACCAATTTCCAAACCTTGAGATCTTTCAATGTGGAAGCTTCCAGGTCTTGTGTAATCCTTATTGTGGTTCCATGATATCTGAATTTTTTTTTTCTTTCAGGCCACTTGTAGTATGCTCTCATTGGCCTGGGAGCTCTTGAACTCAACTATAAAATTCCTGGGAATTGCCATTTGGGGATTTATTGTAGGAGGCAATCTATGGATTCTTTCAATGTCTATTTTGCCCTCTTATTCAAGAACATCTTAGATCATGATTGAAATTCTTAAAGCAAACCATGGCATACTACTTTTCCACTTGTCCAATATGCTATAATGGTGAATATTGAGGTGGGGTCACAGGCTAGAACTAATGACTCCTAAGTTTTTATAGTTCTGAAAGTATGTTATGTTAATGGAAATATTTTTTAATCTTTCCATAACATCAGTATAATAAGACCTAAGCTTGAAGGTCCTTGGGATTTTTTGAGAAAAAGTGATAATGGTCTCTGTTGTTTGTGGTTTATTTTTGCCATATTATCTCATTCAAGTATTGCAAACCTTTAAAGAATATTTTTGCCTAATAAATGTTTAGGTAACAGCAGAGGCCATGATACTACGGCAGTATCTCAGTGGCCAGTTCTCAAGAGACTGGCAATAAATGGGCTATAACTTCTTCAAGGATATAGTAATGACAATCTTTCAGGCTTTTTACAAAGGGTTTATCCCCACAACAAAACGAAAACTAGATATTTCAATGATCCCCCACTCCATTGAAGTTTCATAAGTAAATGATTTGTTCAATAGCCTATAATAGTAGTAAGCAATGATATGAGCCAATGTTTAAAGCAAGATTTTTTACATTCATAGCCAATGTTCTTTCTACTATTACACAATCTTTTCATTTAAAGGATTCAGCCTTGGGCTAAGGACTCCAAGGAAGGGGCATCTGGAGAGATTTTACAGTTTGAGAGACAAGACTAAAAGTAATTCCTGAAATATATTTCTCTGCCTGGTGAACAGCTGGTTTGGTAAGGAACTATATAAGGGTGGCTACAGAAGGGGGAAAAAAAAAAACACTTGAGTATGCCATATTCAGACTTGGTCAGACTCCCAGATTGCTCATCAAGGAATTGTTTTATGATGAGGACAAATGTTCACTTAAAAAAAACAGAACATCTTTCAACCTCTAACTCAAAAGAAAATAAAGACCAGCACATTTCAGGCAAATACATTATCGCCTAGATATCGTCTGCTGGTTGATAAAGAACAAAGGAATTTTTTCAAAACAGAGCTGAGAAACGTATTATATCTTTTAAATATTTTTTCCTGTTAACAACTGCAGAGAAATGTAGATCCAAGTCTCACCAAAGAGTGTGTATTAATCAGAATTGTTGATAGATTGTTAAAAGAATTCAGAAATGCCTTAAAAGTTTAGCAATTTATTGGACATGTTAACTCATTGCTTCAAATATCTCCAAATCTGATGGCTTCTCTTCCTTCTGTTTTCCCAAACCCATTTAAATGTTTTCTTTTGTGCTAAAGAAAAATAAATAACTGGATTAAACGTATGGTTATATGATGTGTAGTAAATAGCATTGAATTTGAAAACAGTTGACCTGGGATTGAATACTTATTCTGACACTTATGTCTGTGGACCCTTGAGGAAATCACTTATCTTCTTTGAGTCTTAATTTCCTTAACTGTAAAATGAGTGAGTTGGACTAAGTACCTTCCAAGTCTTTATCCATGATCCTATGAAGAGTGTTTAGAATCTCAGCTGCTCTTAAATGAAGAGATGGGAGGGGGAAGGGAATATCTTCCTCCATCTCATAATGGTGAACACTTGCAAGACAAGATAAAGCTGGAAAGTTTCTCTAAAGTTAAGTCTTCTGCTCTGCATAAAAAGAGTAAGGCTAATTACTCTTCAAATTAAAATAGCAGTTTCTTTTTGCTCTTCAATCTTTTCAGATAGATTATAGCAAATGCAGGCTTGTTTGCTCTTATTGCTTAATGAGAGGGGAGAAGAAATAAGCTATTAAAAGGAAAATTACATTATGTCCCTTTTCTTCAATTACTTTGGCACTCCTTGAGTACCTGCTAGATGTTCAACATTTTAATAATCTCCTGTTGTAGATTCCAAAAATGCACTTGGGTGCAAAGAATAGAGGGAGAATCACAGAAGAAATTTCAGTGGAATAAAATCCATGGGTTGACACTGAAAAAGCTAGGCAATGGCAAGTCATAGATTTGGGACAAAGAATTAAGAGTGAAAGCTGAAGAGAAATTGGCAACACAGGATTGTAATGAGCACTGAGGTGGATCCAGGACTAATCCTGTAATTTCATTGTAGATATAAGATCAACCTAAAATAAAACAGATTATCAAGGTTTGGTAACAGTAATGTGTGATGATGCCTAGGTATGAATGGTCTGAAAAAGAATATAAGGTAGATAAAAAATCCACTGTATAAGAAGAAATTACTAAATAAAGATTCTAAGTAATTAATGATGATGCATTCTATATCTATATACATCCTGAGAGAAATATTAAATAAGATATAATTTTGAACATGACCAATTTAGAACTTTGTTTTACTTTATTGAATGCTTGTTGTAAGGATCTATCTTTTTTAACCAATGAGGAAAGGAGTCAAGAGAGAGAAAATTAATGATTGCCATTTTTTTTTAAAAAAAGTAAAGAATATATAAAGTTTAAAGGATAGGGTGAACAATATGTCAGCATCCAAGAAAAAGAGCACAAACCAGGATATGATAACTACTGAAGTTCAGAGAAAGATTAGCTTTCCAAATTCCAGTGAATGGGTCAGAACTCAGGAAATCAATAGGAAAAAAGAAAAGGGAACACATTGATAACTGAGGTAATTTTTCTGCCTCAGTTTCAGAACTTTTAGATCTCATATAAAAACAGAACAGAATCTGGTGTGACCAGCCCAAGATGGTATAATTAAAGGACACTAGGGAATCAACCAAAAATAATACCAAAATAATTAACAGTAGCAAAGTTTCAGGGTATAAAAAACATAAAAATTATCAATAATTTCTCTATACCATGAAAAAAATCCAAAAGCAAGAAATTGAAAGAGAAATACAATTTAAAATAAATATAAAAAAGCATAAAATACCTCTCCTCTAAAGACATATCAGGAACTAGATATGATTCCAATTACAAAAGAGTTTTCACATAAAGTCAGATCTAAACAATTAGTAAAATGCTAGTTGCTTCTGGATAAGTTAAGCCACCAATACAATAAAAATGAAAATCCCATCTAAATAAATTTATCTATACAGTGTCATACCAATAAAATACACAAAATCATCTTATGGCATTAGAAAATATAAGAATAAAATTGATCTGGAAAAAAGTCCAAGAATATAAAAAAAAATTAATGAAAAAAAATTAAAGAACATGCCTTAAATGTAGTAGACTTTATATTGTATTATAAAGTGGCAACCATCAAAACAATATGGTACCAATTAAGAAATAGAGAAGTGGATCAATGAAATAGATTAGACACTCAGTATACATTTGTAAATGACCATAGTCTAGTATTTGGCAAAACAAAAGACTGAAACTTTTGGAAGAATAACTTACTATTTGACAAACACTGTTGAGGAACCTGAAAAATGCTATGGCAGAAACTAGGCACAGACCATGATCTGTGAATCTTAAAAACTACTCAGACTGTACCTTAGAAGATTTTATTTAACTATTCCCTATTGTAACAATGGAGATACTTGGTCTAACAAGAATCAGGAATATATTGGGAACTTTTTAAATTATTCCACCCTACTCAGACAGTGCCTTAGGGGAAGATAAAGTTGTAAACTCCTGATTGAACAATGAAAGTCCCTAACTCACCTTATAGTAAACTAGAACCTTAAGATAGGTCTCTTTTTAGATCTAATACAAAAAGGTATTTAATACCCACAAAGGTTAAATTAGAACCTTAAAAGGTCAAGTAACTTTAAAAAGGCAAGCTTAACAAAGAGGTGTAAAGTACTCAGAAGATATAATCTAACCATAGAAGGTGAGAACCAAAGAAGGTGAGAACTAAGAATGGGCAGTACTGGAAAAAAGCATATACTATAATTGGTAGATGTGAAAATTTAGGGGAGGTGACTTAAGAGAAAATTCTATTTAAAAGGAGGTAAAGGACAGTTCAGAAGGGAGTTCAGAGTGGAGGTATTCTGAACTAAATTCAGGAGATTGAGTTCAGTGGAGGACTGGAACCCAGCTTGGAGACGGTCTTGTGGTGAGTGATAAGACTGACTCCCTTACCCTTAGGCTCAGGGAAGCCATTTTGGCCAAGGCCTTTAACTACTGTCTGACTCAGCCTGAGCCAGAGCAGTTTAAATTCATTCTCTCTCTCTCTCTCTCTCTCTCTCTCTCTCTCTCTCTCTCTCTCTCTCTCTCTCTCTCTCTCTGTCTCTCTCTCTCTCTCTCTCTCTCTCCTCTCTTTAATTCCTTCTCTCTATACTAATTAAAATCTCCATAATCCCCAGCTGACTTGGGTATTTTATTATTTGGGAAGCATCCCTGGTGACCAATTATTTAAATTTTAAGTCAAAACACTAAAAATTATCCTTACAGTTATCCTTACAGATCTCACACCATATACCAAAGTAATGTCAAAAGGGATACATAATTTAGAAATATACAGTTAAAGTATAAAAAAATACAGGAGCATAGAATAGTTTCTCTAACAGATCTAAGGATAGGGGGAGAATTTATGTCCAACTAGAACAAAAAAGAACAATATGACATTTAAAATAGATAATTTTATTACATTAAATTAAAAATATTTTTCACTAATAAAATAATGCAATCAATATTAAAAGGCAAAATAGTCTCTGGCAAAGATCTCATTTCACAAGATATAAAGAACTGAGTCAGATTTATAAGAATACAAAATATTCCCCAAATGACAAATGGTCAAAGAATATGAATAAATAATTTTTAGATAAAGAAATTAAACTATCTTTAGTCATATGAAAAAATGTTCTAAATCACTATAAATTAAATAAAGGGGAATTGAAACAGTTATGAGGTACCACTTCACACCTATCAGACTGCCTAATATGAAAAATAATGATAAATGTCGAAGGGAATGTGGAAAAATTGGAACATCAATATGGTGGAGTTGTGAATTAATACAACTATTCTAGAGAGCAATCTGGAACCATGCTCAGAGGGCAGTAAAACTGTTCATACCCTTTGACCCAGCAATAATAATACTAGGTCTATATTCTAAAGTAATCAAAGATGGGAGTAAAGGACCTATCTGTAAGAAAATATTTATAACAGCTCTTTTTCTGGTGTCAA
Organism: Monodelphis domestica; assembly: GCF_027887165.1. Taxonomy (NCBI): domain Eukaryota; kingdom Metazoa; phylum Chordata; class Mammalia; order Didelphimorphia; family Didelphidae; genus Monodelphis; species Monodelphis domestica. The sequence continues at coordinate 412,100,834 of NC_077229.1, read as the reverse complement.
TGAACTGGAAATTGAAGGGACAGTATGATTGTTTTGAATATTTTTCCATGGATACATGATTCATGATCCCTTACCCCTTTTCCCTCCCCCCTCCTGGTGCTGACAAGCAATTCCACTGTGTTTTTCATGTGTCATTGATCAAGACCTATTTACATGTTATTTATATTTGCAGTAGAGTGATCTTTTAACATTAAAACCCTAATCATATCCTTATCAAGCCACACGATTGATCATATGTTTTTCATCTGTGTTTCTATTCCCACAGTTCTTACTCTGGAAGTGGATAGCGTTCTTTTTCATAAGTCCCTCAGAATTATCCTGGATCACTGCATTGCTGCTAGTAGAAAAGCCCATTATATTCAATTGTGTCATAATGTATCAGTCTCTGTGTACAATGTTCTCCTGGTTCTGCTCCTTTTACTCTGCATCAGTTCCTGGAGGACTTTCCAGTTCACATGGAATTCCTCCAGTTAATTATTCCTTCTAGCACAATAATATTCCATCACCATCAGATACCACAATTTGCTCAGCCATTCCCCAATCAATGGACACCCACTTATTTTCCAATTTTTTGCCACCACAAAGAATATAGCTACGAATATTTTTGTACAAGTCTTTTTCTTTGTTATCTCTTTGGGATACAAACCCAATAGTGGTATGGCTGGATCAAAGGGCAGGCATCCTTTTAAAGCCTTTTGGGCATAATTCCAAATTTTCCTTCAGAATGGTTGGACTAATTTTCACAACTCTACCAGCAGTGTATTAGTGTCCCAATTTTGCCACATCCTCTCCAACATTTATTACTTTCCTTTGCTGCCATATTGGCTAGTCCACTAGGAGTATGGTGGTAACTTAGAGTTGTTTGAATTTACATTTCTCTAATCAGGAGGGATTTAGAACACTTTTTCTTGTGCTTATTGATAGTTTTGATTTCATCCTGTGAAAAGTTCCTATTCATGTTCCTTAACTAATTGTTGATTGGGGAATGGCTTTTTTTTTTTTTTGCAAATTTGAATTAGTTCCTTATTTAATGGGGAATTTAACCCTTTGTCAGAAATTTTTTTTATAAACAATTCTCCCAGTTTCTTGTTTTCCTTCTAATTTTGGTTGCGTTTGTTTTGTATGTACAAAACCTTTTTAATTTGATATAATCAAAGTCATTCATTTTACATTTTGTAATGATCTCTATCTCTTGCTTGGTCTTAAATTCCTTCCTTTCTGATAGATTTGACAGTTTATAGTATATGATTGTAATGGAATACTATTGTACCATATGAAATAACAAATGAGAGAATCACACATAAAAACCGTGAAGTTTATATATGAACTGATGTATGAAGTGATTCGAAATAAAGTGAGCAGAGCAAGGAGAATATTTTACACAGTAATATGTAAAAATGGAGACTTGAATCCAGGACTTTAATCCCCAGAAGTCCTTGCTCCACTTCCCCAGAATGCTTTGTAATCTCACTGAATTCTTACCTGGGCCGAGAGCAAATTATGATATAAAGGGTCTCCGCCTTTGGTGGGGGCATTTTTCTCTTCCTGTCTCCCTTGGCAAGCAGATGCTTCTCATGATGTGAGTGAAATTGAATTGGGCCTCTCGGCCCACCTGGCACATTACTTTCTTACTTGTATTTTTCTTAAATTCTCAACCTATAATAAAACTCTAAAAATATAATACTCCTTGCAGAGAGAAACAAATTTCTACCCTGCCTAAATTTCCCCAAAATTTTAACTCTTAACAATAACATATGATAATCAAACATAAATGACTTAACTTTTGTCAACAATGCAAGGATTTGGGACCACTATAAGGGACTCATAATGAATAAGTTTATCTACCATCATAGAAGGAAGTGATGGTCTAAATACATACTGAAGTCTGCTATTTTTCACTTTATTTACTTCATAAATTTTTCTCTAGTACAAGAGATATGTGTCTTTAATAGCATGATGAACACATTTTATATAAGCACATGTACAACCTATATCATATTATCTTCCATCTTGGTGAAGTGGAAGTGAGAGAGGTTGGAGGGAAGGTGAGAACATTGATCCCAAATGTCAGAAAACAATTATCGAAAATTGTGCTGACATGTAATCTGGAAAAAAAAAATCTTTAAAAAAATCAGGGTCACAGAACTAGTAAATGATAATCTTGGATTTGATCCAATGACTTCTTACTTCAAGGCCAGTGCTTTTAGAACTTTGAAAACTGAGAAGAAAAATGGACTTAAGAGAGAATTTAGGGAAATTACCCAACAGGTGAAATTAAGTTTTTAAATCTATTTATACCTGAAATATTTTTTTGCTATTAATTAATAAGAAATATTATTAACTAATAAAAGTATGAATGAGTAGACCCAATCCTGTTCTACTGCTGTTCCTGCCCCTTGATGAGTTACATGACCAGTCTTCTATTCATCCTTTTATGTACACTATACAAGTTATTCATTGCATTAACAACATGGATCTGACCGGAACATAGAAGTTTGTGATATAGTAGAAAGAGAACTAAACCAAGAGTCAGAAGTCCTAGGTTTAAATTATATCTCTGGCCCTCATTGTGTCTCTCTGGGTCTTAGCTTTCTCATCTGTAAATTGAGAAGATCGGGGCTAGTCTGAGGGCTCCTCTAGCTGTAAATATATGATCTTAATATTGACCTATATAAATATAATATAACTACACTGATAGATCATATCAAACCTCTAAATATCTCCTACATAGTTCTCTCATTGATGTCTCAAATTTTGTCTTTAATGATTAATTCAGTTAGGTTAGGAATATTCTCTTGGGGTAATAATTATTAGTAAATGATGATGAAAATAATAATAGCATTTATAGAGCATTTGTTAAATGTCAGGCACTCTACTGAATTGGCACACTCTAAGGGGTCCCTAACACTTTAGAATAATCTAATTAATGTATGTTAAATTTAAAAGGTTTTGTACAAATAAAACTAATGTGGCCAAGATTAAAAGGAAAGCAGTAAATTAGGGAAAAATGTTAATATTTTTGGATAGAGTTCTCATATCAAAAATATATAGAAGACTTTGTTAAATTTATAAGAATATGATCCATTCCTGAATTAATAAATGTTAAAAGATGTGAACAGAATTTTTAATGAAGATATCAATGCTACATATATAAATTAGATAAATATATATGAAAATATATATGAAAATGTTCTAAATCCTTGTTGATTATAGAAATACAAACCAAAGCAACTCTGAGATAATTTATCACATATCAAATTGGCTAAAATGATTAAAGGGAAAAATGACAGATGTTGGTGGAGATGTGGATAAATGGAGATACTATACACTTATGGTGGAACTGTGAAGTGACCCAACCATTTTGGAAAACAATCTGTAACTATAGCCAAAGGGGGTATAAAACTATGAGTGCTTTTTGACCAAGCAATAGCATTCTGAGGTTTATTTCCTCAGGTGTTCAAGTAAAAGGAAAAGGACCTATAAATTCTAAAATCATTATAGCAGTTTCCTTTGTGGTGGCAAAGGACTGGAAACTGAATGGATACCCATCAATTAAGAAATGAGGAAACAAGTTGTCAACAAATGGAATAAATAGGTATGTAATAGTATTATAACATAAGAAATGACAAATAGATTAATATTTAAAAATACAGAATTACCTTCATGAATTTATGAAGAATGAAACAAGTAGAACCAAGAGAACACAATATTCAGAAATGGAATATTGTTTAAAGATAACTTTATGCCTACTTCCAGAGAAAGAACTAAAAAATAAAAAATAAGCTGATGATTAAAAATAAACAATATATATGTATGTATACATATATTATATATATCTTTTTGTCAAATAATATCTTCTCTAACAGTGGGATGAAGGGACAGATGGAGTTACCTGGATATTTTAATGTAACCAATAAATGAATAAATAAATTTAAATTTGAAAATAATTTCCATGAAAATTTGAAAACCAAACCCTACAGATTAAGAATTCTTATAGCCCAATTTTGATGAGCAAAAATGAAATATTGATTGATAGGTCTAGTCCTGAGATCAGACTTAGACAAGATAATCCAAAAATAAAGAAATGGGAAATCAGAGAGTAGCATAAGGATTAAGGACTTAAGAGAGAGGAGGTTTTTAAATGAATAGAATCACTAAAGGAACTAGACAGTAACAAATGACCACATTTGTGACACTTTCATAATATTACAAACCTCAAATATGTTATGAGTACAGAACAAACTCTACTTACCTATAAAGATACCTAATCCTTCCAAAGTATAGACTTTTTTGCTACTAGAAGTGATTCACATAGGACAAGTGGAGTAGGCAAAGATGCTCCTACCTCACTTGGAAGAGGCACTAAAAAAGAAATTTAAGCACTCCATCCATCCAGAAAAAGGGAGGCAAGAAAAAAATGATTTCCTTCTCCAGCCCTGGTGGCAACATTTATAATATTTAGTGGTCTCAAAGTGTAGAATGAAGCCCAGTAAGACTCCAGAGACAACAAATTTAAAATACCTGCCCTTACATAAATGATTCTTAATTGTTACTGATCTTTAAGAAATTGAAGTTTTTAAACAAAAAGGGTGGGAAATAAATTCAATTACACTAAACTATCAGTGAACGTATTAAATATTCTCTAATTAAGTTGATGTTAGCCAACTCAATTACACAAAGTAATAGAACAACTGTGAATTAGATGTGTGAAAACAATGCTTTGTGATGTAAAAGCCTATCTAATTCCATGTTAATTATTCCATATAAATAGTGTTGGGAAATGTCTTTGATGAACATTGCTTACATATTATCCTGGAAATTTCCAGGAGCTCTATAAACACCAGTATAAAGCCAAAGGAGGAAGTAAATAAAGGAAAAACTCTTAAGAAAAAATGCACTTTCTCCTACCAATTTCCAATTCCCTTCTATCTACAAGAATAGTAATATTGCCTCTTGGAATATGGCCTGTTAGGAATATTACCTCTTGAGAACATCACCTATAAAATAGAAAATAATTAAAGAAATAAGAGAAAGGTTGATGGCTTTAAACATGCCCTTGAATAGGTATATCATATCATGGTTACTGCTGCTGCTACTACAATTTATTACTACTGCTGCCAATAATAATAATAATTACAAGTTAGCATTTATATAGCTCTTTAAAGTTTGAAAAGCATTTGACAAATATTAGCTCGTTTTCTTCTTGTACCAACCCCTGAGAAGTAGGTTTTATTGTTATTTCCATTTCAGAGACCAGAAAACTGAAGAAGCAGAGGCTTAGTGATTTTCCACATAGTCACATGGCAAGTAAACATCTGGGGACACATTTGAACTCAAGTCTTCCCCAATGTTCTTACTCTACTGAGTCACTGGTTGTTTTTCACTAGTCTGGACTTGTCTGACTCTTCATGACCCTCTGGGACTCAAATATTTACTAGCTGAGCCATCTATGTCCCTTTAAAAATAGCTAGTATTTATATAGAAATATGCAGTTTGCAAAGCACTTCACATATAGTTTTATCATTTGATCCTTACAATAATACAGATAATTAACTTAATGATTAAAATTTTTGAAATGAATAATATTTCTAAAAATTAACCCATTAAATCAAAGACTGATAGAAGAGTGTTTATATAACAATCTACTAAGTCCTCAGTTTTCTTATAAAAATGTAATGGGGAAAAGAAATTACATGCTTGAGGCTATATATTGATAATTTTCTTCTTTAGCTGATCTCTTTGAGGAAAAGAATGGGTAGTGGTATCATTCAGTTACAAGTATATATTAACGGTTTGGGGACTATAGTTCCAAACTATTTTCCATCATGGCTAGACCATGACTCTACCAACAGTACATCAGGATATCCGTTTTCCCATAGCCCCTCCAGCATTTGTCCCTTTCATTTTTATTCATCTAAACCAATCTCTTGGGTATGAGTTGTCAGAATTTGGATTTCACTATTAGTGATTTAGAATATATTTTTTATTTTGCTATTGACAGTTTAAATTTATTCACTTGCACATGTCCTACTCATAACTTTTGATGACTTATCAATTGATGTATAGCTTTCATTTTTATAAATTTAAATCAGTTCTTTATGTATTGTAGAAATTAGACCTTTATCAGAGAAACTTGTTACAAACACCACCACTACTCAATTTCTTGGTTCATTTCTAATTTTAGTTAAAGTTGGTTCATGTGTAGTTGTCTATGGCACTAAACATATAAATTAATTCATGTAATATCATTTTTATTCTATGAGCTTGACCTAGACATAAGCAATTAATATTCCCATTTTAAATGATTGATTAATTTAATTTAATTAATATCTATATAAAGAATTGTTGGTTGTCTCTCGAACCGAGGATGATGATTGTCTTTGTGCGTTTTTGTGCACAAAGACACTTGTGCATGAAGATTTAAGTGGAAAAGTCAATGCACAGAGACAGTCCCACTCTCTCGGCATTGTAAGCCTGGGTCCAGTGGCACAAAAAGTCGTTACACCTGGAGACTTCCTCAGTTGCATTGGATGGCCGTGTTGTCTTTTGCGCTCCAACACGCCCTGAGCACTCCACAGTGCTTTGCTGCGTCGCCCTCTCAGCCGTTGAACCTTTTTGTTGGTTTCTTCCATCTGTTCAGCTGAAGCAGTCTTCACATGCTGGGTGAGCAAAGCCCTAGTTCACCAGGGGTCGATGTCGACTGGATGGCAACCCTCACAAGGTTTAGCTGGCCTGTGGAAGCCGTTGCCCGGGGTGTGGCCACTGCCGCAGGCTAGCAGCTACTAGGAGCCACAAGTGAGAGCTGGGTGTCAGGTGAGGGTCAGAGGCTGGAGAGCTGTCCTAGAAGGGCACAACAAGCCCTCCATACCAGAGATATTACCCCTCCCTGAGTACCACATACATACATACATAAAGAATATTTATAATTATATGCATGTAGTTCCTATGTCTTTTTAATGATATAGACTCCCAAATATTTTTAAGACTTGCAGTTATTTTCAATGGAATTTATTTTTCTATATGTTTCTCCTAGGCATTTTAGATAATATACATAACTGCTGATAACTTGTGTGATTTATTTTATATCCTGCAATATAACTGAATTTCTTCATTGTTTCAAGTGATGTTTGTTTTCTTTTTGACTATGCTTTTTTGTTTAATTACTTTTTATTATATTACTATAAAGTTGGTTTCTTCAGCACTATTTATTATGCTTTCTAGTATTTTTTAATTGAGAATGGATGCTGCTTCTTCCCCAAAATTTGTCTGCATCTATTAATATAATCATATAATATTTGTTGTTTATATTATTATTATCAATTATGGTTTTTAGTTTTTCTAATATTAAACCAAATGTATTCCTTATATAAATCCAGGATGGTTATAGTGAATAATATTTCTGCTATTTTGTTCATGATACAAATATTATATTTAAAATGTTTTAAACACTATTCAATAGGGGAATTGGTCTATAGTTTTATTTTTTGTTTTAATACTCCCTGTTTAAGATATCAAAACCCATAGTTGTGTCATAGAAGGCATTTGATATGACGCCCTTTTTCCTATTTTTAAAATAGTTTAAACTAATTTGAGAATATATTGTTCATTAAATCATAATATTCATTTTTAAATCCATATAGTCAGTCTTCTTTTTTTTTCCTTTTGGAAGTACTTTTTTTGGCTTTTTCATTTATTTCTCATTCATCATTTCTTACAGGACAATAGTATTTCATCATATACATAAACTATAAAGTATTCAGTAAGTTCCCAGTGGAGGGGAGTTCCCCTAGTTTCCAGTTATTTATCTTTGTGACAAAATTTGATATAAAGACACATGTGTGTGTGTGTGTGTGTTTGAGTGTGTGCATATATATGTATATATTTCATATAATGGGCTAAACTCTGCTGAAGAGTGGGTATTGCAAATATGTAGTGAGTCAGATTCTAGGGGAAAAAGTATAAATATAAGAAGATCATGGGTAGCTAGGTGGTTCTGTGGATAGATAACTGGACCTGGAGTCAGAAAGGCCTGAGTTCCAATCTGGCCTCAGGCACTTGCTAGCTAGTCTCCTCAACTTGCTTGCCTCAGTTTTCTCATTTATAAAAATGAGCTGGAGAAGGAAATGGCAAACCACTCCATTATCTTTGCCAGGGAATACAAAATGGGGTCAGGAAAAGTCAGAAGCAACTGAAACTGAACAAGATTGTGAGACTATAAGAAATAAACAGGTATAAAATGTGCAAAATAAACAATTTCAATCATCTTCATGCTTGAAAAATATAAATTGATCTGTAGTCAAATGCTGCCAGTGTGCAGACGATAATAGTATTAGCTTTAATAATAAATAGTTTATATTTTCTTATCACAGTGCTTTCTTTGGTAGATGTATTCTTGTGTTGACTAAACTCACATCATATAGAGAGATGGGTGGTAACCAAGTTCTCAAGCTCCAGCCTGAATCATGACTGTGGATATTTGAGGGGACTGGTGGGTAGGAGAATCAAGATGCCAGTGAAAATGAAAGTGGAATGGGGCCATCAAATGTGTGAAGACAGAAGGAAGAAGATATCACATGCCAAAGGCAGACATGATAGAGAATCATGAGAAGAGAATGGGAGAACTCTAGAGTCCATAGTGATTCTTTAGCTAGCATGATAGATATAATCTAAATGTTTATAGTGTTACAAAATGTTATAGTCAATGAAAGTATAATCATTTTGAATTTATCTGCCTTGCTGATTTGATGAGGGGGAGGTGAAAAAAAGATGTTGACAACCACTTTCCCACCCTTTCTTTGCCATCAGTAGGCAAGGGCAGATGGAGGAGGCTGATTGTATTGTGTATTATCTACTCATTTTATATGTAAATTCCCTACTTCCTTCTGCAATGTAAGAAATTTCCAGTAAGCCATACTTTCTCTTATAAATTGTTAAATGTGAGAAAACTGCTGATATTCATAAATATAAACTATCTGTTATAAGTGACTAATGTGTAATAGCAGAATATATTAGACAGGACACTATAAAAATTATTTCAAATGCACATTTTGATGCTTCAAGGGATCGGTTATTTCATTATTCAAATAGTGCTAGTCATAATATCTCCAGGCCTTTTCATGTGCTACTCTTTCTCAAATCTAGTTTCCCAAATCCATTCCAGCCTGCTTTATTCTTCCTATTCAATTCTGGGTAAAATCTGTTATTATCATCAGAATTTTGTGTGTGTGTGTGTGTGTGTGTGTGTGTGTGTGTGTGTGTGTGTGTGTGTGTGATACATGCATATCTTTTTTGTATATGTGTAGACATACTTTTTCCTTCCTCAACTGGACCTGTGATTTTGTGAATATAGGGCACTCTTATCAAAGAAATTGATTCTACCAATAAAGATCAGCAACTACTCTACAAATTCTAGTCTTAGAGAATTGTATTGGTTATTGAGAGTTTATGCAGAGTCACATTGAAAATATGTGACAAAGATGGGACTTGAACCTGAGGCTTCCTAAATCTAAAGCTAACTATTATTGTATTCCTCAGAGTCAGATCATCTCAACTATGACATATCTTGGATATGTCAAATATTGCAAAGATGACAAGGATAGTGGGGGCTGAGAACAATTTGGGATTTGAGAAGAAAGAGTTTATTGTTTTGTAATAGTTAATAAAGGGTTGCCAAATTGTAATAATTAAAAGATTGACAAATTATAATAGTTAAAGTTAAACTATGTATGTTAGTGGCTTTAACAATTCAGTTTAATTAAAGTAGAGATATTAAAGAGAGGAAAATATAGGAAGGAGATAGGAGTTGCCTAGTCTACCACCTTGAGTGCCATTCCTATGAAATTAAAGCTCACCCCCAACAGGGTTCCAATCTCCTGCTAAAAGTTCATGACAGTCACTTCAGAAAAAGTCCACAGAATAGTAGCATCTCCAGAAAGAGTGTCACCAATGCAAGAATGTGTCTCCAGTTAGAGTCACCAGAGCCAGAGAGTCTCCTTAGCAAGATTCACCAGAACAGTGGTGTCTCTTCAGCTCTATTTACCAACCTATGAATGAATGTTCAGACCTCTGGTCATACCTTTATAAGCCCTTTTCTTCTTCATTCACTAGCTTTCCCACATCACATCTCAGGAACCAATCATAGTTCTAAATTTGCCTGGAACCACCCAGGGGGGCAGTGCCTATGGAATCAACTTCCTGTCTTTTTGGTTTCTATTTCCTTTCATTGTGGGCTGGTCTATCCTTGCACAACTCAATAGTAAAAGAGTTCCAGGTCCCTGATTAATTAAATTAAAAAAAAAAAAGGGGGAAGGGAAGTCTGTCAAAGTCCCTGATTGATTAAATTTAAAAAAAGAAAATAAAGGGAGATGAATTCCTTTTTCAGAGTTTGAAATTAGTAGAGCAATTTGAGTCTGGTAAGTTGAAGTTGAAGGAGTAAACAGAGAAAAGGAGTTTATTGTGTGGAGCCAATGTAGATAGATGTCACTTTCTGGCATTTGTCCTATGAGTAAAGGAAAAAATATAGTTTATATTAAGGTGATAGTAGATCAAATAGAAATATTTTTTGTGAGGGAGAATGGGGAGACTTGAAATCTTTGAGTCAATGTTGGGATCGCATAAGTAAACAATATATTTCATTTAAATATATACATATATATTTACAAGTTTAAAATTTATATATGCACATATATATGTATATTTTGTTTTTTAAATTCAGGTATCCAAAAAATTCTGTGCTGATGATAGCACAAAAAACTCACTGGAGGTTAGGGACAAGAAATACTCCTTCGAAATCTCAGAAACTGTTTAATTTATTCTTTTTATTTTGCATTCTTCTTCCACTACCAAACACAATGTGTACTAGGTAGGTATTAAATTTATCCTTTTCATTAATGCTGATTAATTGATTAATAAATATCTCAACCCATGTAGGCATGGTCATTTATGTACTATTTGTTCAATGAATTAACACTGATTGGATGAGGAAGGAACTATATATATATATATATATATATCTTGGGTTATGTGTGTACATGTGAGTATATGTAGCACTTGTGAATATCTTATTTCTAATTCTTGTTTACAACATAGTAGCTAAGTGGATTTGGGCAGATCATTTATCCTCTTATATAATTAATTTTGTCATCTATTAAAACAAACATAGTTAAACTAACTGCCAACTTTGCAGAGAAGATCAAATATCATAATGCATATGATTAATATTTTTGGTGGTAGAATTTTCAAAAACAGTGATGATGATAATGGTGGTGAAACTAATTGGTGAAGAAGATGATGATGGAAAAAGTGTGAGAGAGTTCTACAATAGAGTTTGCCAGAAGAACTACCAATGGAAAAAAAAAAGGATAAGGAACTGTAAATCAGTATTCCACTATAAATAGAAAACAGGAGTATTTTAAAGTGATATATAAAAGTATGTTTTAAAATTTATGCCATAGCCAAGCAATTGGTATTTACGCCCAAAATACAAAATACTTATGTGAGAGAGGTTGGGTAAATCACTTAATCTTTCTCAGTCTGTTTTCTCAACCTAGCTCTAAATATGTGATTTATGATACTATACATATTTCTTCTCCACCCCCCCACTTGTCATTAAGAATTATGTTTCTTTAGAATAAAGGTGAGGGTGGACAGTTGGGTGGCTTAGTGAATTGAGAGCCAGGATTAGAGATGGGAGGTCCTGGTCAAATCTGGCTTCAGACACTTCCTAGCTGTATGACCCTGGGCAAGTCACTTAACTCCCATTGCCTAGTCCTTACTGTTCTTCTGCCTTGAACCAATAGACAGAATATAAGTGTTTAAAGTAAATAAATAAGTAAAATAATGAAAGAATGGCTTTTATATAAAAGCAAAGAAAAAGGGTAATTGAGGGCACTTATTCAGAAATATAGAGAGCAAAACAATGTGGCATAGAGCTATAAAGAGAAGAATCACAAAGCACTTGGAGTTAAGCAATAGTAATTGAAATGATATGATATGATATGATATGATATGATATGATATGATATGATATGATATGACATGTGTGATTGAGAGAAATGGGCACAGACAGAAGAAATGAAATGCAAAGAAAGAATAGCTCAAGAAAGCACATAGAGTCTAGATCCAGACCAATAGGGGGAGGAAAGGGAAAATTCTATAGAAGGTTGAAGAAGGAGGCAGTTAGCCCCAAGCTGAATTCTGGACAGTCACTTCTGCTTGGGTGTGGTCTGACCTACACATCACTTCATCTTCTCTCTGGCTAACCTCTTTGAAAGGAGGAAAGCTGAAGCAAATCTTTCTCCATCTAATTTGAACTGAAGAAAAGAGTCTTGCCCAGAAAAGATCTCAGCAGGATTATTGCTGTTTCCCTCAAGGGAAACTAATTTTATTCCCTTTTGAAGAGACTTACACCAAAGCCTTCAATAAGTGATAGAAATTAGGAGTAAGGAAGACCCCTCTCCCCCTCTCCCAGTTTCCCTCTTATTTCCTTCCACCAAGAAAATAAATAGATCCTTTTTCAACTAAAGAAGTTGTTCTCAAGAGTTTTATAATTAGAGGGAGGAAATGACTCACCATCTGTGAAGCAAACTCCATTAGGCTGCTTAGTGAGAACAGGAAGTAAGGGTGTTTTCTGAAATCTGCTCCCTTCCTTCAAAAACCTGTTTCCTGGTGTAACATCTTTCTGATTCCCTTATCATCTCTCACTATTCCCCTTTAATATACATGATATGGTATGATATGATGATGCCCTCTTTGAAGCATAGGGAGCTGGATATTCTGCTTGTCTCCAGGAGCTGATGATATTCATATTTCATGAGAAAGGTCAGGGGTCACAGGGTCAGGGAAGAAGAAAGGAAGATTGACTGATCTTAGTTACCTTGCCAAAGAACTGAGGGAGATATTGCCTATTGTCTATATGACAAAAATAAAAGAGCTTTGATTTGTTCTAGGGACACTAGATCACTAAGGCATAAGAATCTCCCAACACTTGCTAAACCTGATGAATATTATCTATTTTTAGGGATTTCCAGGTCACAAATGTCATAACAAAGAATTCAGCAAAAAAAAATTAAATGTTTATGGATTGAGAAATGAAAATAAGTTATGATATCTGAATTCAATGGAATATAACTGTGCTATGAGAAATGATAAACAAGATGAATGCAGAGAAGCATGTAAAGATTTATGAACTGATGAAAAGTAAACTAAGTAGAACCAACTAAGCAATATATATATATATATATAACTACCAGAACATAAATAAAAAGAACGTAAATCCAAATCTATTAAAACATAATTCTAGTTGACAAAGGTATATTACTTCTTCCCTATGTGCTATTTAATATTTTTATTAATGACTAAAATAATACCATGAATGGCAAGCTTCTTAAATGTTTAACTGACATTTTAGAAAATATAATTAATTTATTGGATGACTTGGTAATGATCCAAAATATCTCAAAAGGCTATAACAGTATTCCAAAATGAAAAAGATTTACTTTAATGTAGATAAATATATAATTTTACATTTGTGTTTAAAAATAAAATAAGTACAGACTGTAGGAAATAGGGGTAGATGAAAGTATAGTAGTGGTAGTCTCTCGGTGACCGAGAATGACAATTGTCTTTGTGCATTATCATCTATTGATGTACCCTCATGTGGCTTTGGAGTCCAAAGGCTGAGGCGCACAGTTTGTGGCACATGGAGCCTGGGACGCCAGTTGTTACAGGAGGGGAGGTTGTGGCCTGGTGTCGGCGTTCACGCGCAGCGGCAAGACGTCGACGTCTCTCATCTTCAAAGGTGGTGGCGGCATAGTGAATGTGGGTTCGCCAGCTGCTTCTGTCAGAGGCAGCGAGTTCTAGTTGCTTTGGTGTGATGCCAGCCCACTTCAAGTTTGACTTAAGCTGATCCTTGAATCTTCTCTTTGGTCGGCCTTGTTTCCTGAGTCCAGCTGACAGTTCACCTTAGAATACCTGTCTTGGTATTCGCTGTGGGTCCATGCGGATGACGTGTCCAGACCATCGTAGCTGGGCTTTGAGGACCAGGACTTCGATGCTGGTGGAGTTGGCTCTGTCGAGGACTTCCTGGTGGGTGATTCGGTCCTGCCATCGGATCCTCATGACTGACTGGAGGGAGCATTGGTGGAATTGCTCCAGCTGTTTCATGTGCTTCCGGTACAGTGTCCATGTCTCACAACCGTACAGGAGCGAGCTGAGGACCACTGCGTTATACACTTTGAGCTTCATCGCAGTGCTTTCACCTCTGTGTTGGAGGACTTTGGAGTGCAGCCGCCCGAGTGCCTGGCTGGCCTTTTGGATCCTGGCATTGATCTCGTGGTCTAGGGACCCGTCGTTGGCGATGGTGCTGCCCAGTGACTTGAAAGTATACCTGAAATAAATGTCTTAATACATTACAGAATATGAATTAAAAAGTGATATACCTAATGACATGATCTTAGCTACATTAAAATATATATAATATTTTTAGAAAGAGAAAACAATGAGCATTTATTAATCACCAATTATATACTAGGTTTTGTGTGAAGTGATTAACAAATATTCTATTATCTGATTCTCACAGGAACCTTGAAGATAGGTATTATTATCCCGGGTTTGCAGTTGAGGA